>NC_081557.1:124147699-124355661 GCF_022355385.1 Mustela nigripes | reverse complement strand
GAAAGGACATATATGAAAGGACACCAATACACAAATATATGTCATGCAAAGATTTAAGCATGTGTTTGAGCATGTACGTATAACAGCAGTTTCTGTAACTATTCCTAATTCTGGTAAGCTGATTATTCCTAAAAAACTTCTCAATTCTTAACCATATGTCTATCAAGGACTCTCTTAAATGGACACTCAATCCTCTGAGGAGGCCAAAACAACAATCCTTTCTTCCATTAGTCCTTCTCTAAGGCTATCAACTCCCTGCCCTGAGATCTCATTTCCAGACTCCTCCTTTCTTCCCTCACTCCTTTCTCTCTTCCTCTCTACCTACTTTCTTCCCTTTCTTTCTTTCTTCTTTCCTCCCAGCACAAATAGTGTTGAACCACTGTTGTAGTCACTATGACTATAGGATAAACAAGATCCCTGGGAGAGGAGGTGGTAAGATTAACTAGTGCATTCCAGAAGGTCCTCATTGAGTAGACAACAAATACCTGAAGAAGGTGAAGGAGAAAGCCTCAAAGAAAAGTCCTTGTATTGAAAGCCAAAAGTGAATGATCCTTCAGAATAAATGGTAGACCCTCTTACTTGTCTCTGTGGTGCTTAGTGAGTCAATTATGCATTGAGAAGTATTCAGTAACCTATCTTTGTCAAGAAGACAAAAAATAGAAATCTGAGTCTCCTCCTTCTTCCCCTGATTAAATCCTCAGAGACAATTGTGAAGACTTTATGCTCTGACTCTCCACAGAAAGAAAATTTATGAGACAAGGAGGTGAGATGAGTCCTACAGACATGGGTTGAAAGCCTAAATGGCTCTCTCTTTCACACAGCACCCAACAAAACTCAAGGATGAAATTAAATTTTTTCATATAGGAAATAGTCTTACTTGGCACCAGGCACAAGTGTCTTAAACAAGTTCTCAATATTTCAACCAAAAAAAGAAAAGGGTAGAGAGGGAGAAAGAGAAAACTTGAGCAGAATCTACAGAGGAGAATGTAGGTTTTACTGAGCAAGTCCAGATATGCCCACACCAACCAGAGAAACTCTCAGGATAATCCCATAGTTGAGGTCTGTTTGCCTGCATAGGCCAGATGTGCAGATGTTAGCAAGCAAGCCTCTCTAGGAGAAGGAAGGCATCCATACCACTGCTGCTGTCAAGATTTTAATACTCAACAACATTGGTGAATGACTACCATATTCTAAATCCTGTGACAAATGCTAGAAATGCAAACATAAATAAAACACAGTTCTTGTCAGGTTAGGATGAGCTCAGCCACCACAAGTTTATATATAGTTCCCCACCAAACTGCACTGAATATCTTTACCCATCTTTGGTTTAGTCTACTTAGAGCTATACCATTGCAAATTAGAATAGTGGAAGGTTTAGTGCCTGTGTCAGATATATTGTATCTATATTATATATAATATTATGTTATATAATATTTTTATATATCTACAGAGATATCTCTATATCTATAGATAGATATAGATATAGATATCTCTATATATAAATATCTCTATAAATATATATATATATATATATATAGAGAGAGAGAGAGAGAGAGAGATAGGTATAGATATAGATATAGATATATCTCCCAAATATAACCTGAATAGATGATGGAATACAGAAAAAGTGGGTCTTATATCCCAAAGGTCTGATTATTTTATAAATAACAAAGGGCAGGGAAGCTTCTATTATATTTTTGCTTGGTCCAAACATGAATATCATGGTGAATATTTTAAGTTAAAATGTGAGTGTCCTGCACAGTTAGCACCTTGAATCTGGAAGAGGGCTGATAACTATGTGTTCTGGGAAGAATGTCCTTCTGGACCCAACAGTAGCTTTCTTGAGCCACTTCTACTTCAGAGCATCCGTTTCCCAGGAAATGCCAGAATCAAATCTTGTAACCAGAACACAGCCAAAGAAGGCAGTCAAAACCCTTTTGTTACTTTTGCACACATGCCAGATGACATTTGTGGTCTTTGGGGGAGTAAAAAAAACCTTTCCTATTCCTCAGAGTTTCACTGCCTGGAACTCTGTAAATTTAGATGGACAAAAGACAGATTAACAAGAGAAAAACAGACAGAAGTTTATTAACATGTACATCATGTATACACATAGAAATATTTGGCAATGAGTAACTCAAAGGGGTGGTTAGAACTTAAGCTTATATAGTATCTTAACAAAAGAACGATACATTTTTAGAGAACCGAGAAGACAAAGGAAAACAACTATTTTCTCAGATGACAAATTGTAGAAAGGTAAATATATGGGTGAACAAATGGAAGGACTGGTTGGGAAGATCTGTAGATTCCTCTAGTACTATCTCTGGACTCGTAAAGGTCTAGAGTTGTTTCTGGGGATTAACTTCTGTCCTTCATAGAGATGGTAAAGGGGGCACATTTATAAATTTACATCATACTTTTAGGTAAGTAGAAGGAAGGCAGAGGGTTTCTTTTAGTATCTGCTTTTTAACTGCTTTTGGTCAAAATAATCCATATACCAAAGTGGCATATTGTGGATGGCACACTCTGCTACCTTTATCGACACACTCCTATAATTATGACCCCATGACAAACCAAGTAGCTTTCCTACCCCACAAAGAATTCAACCGATTTGTAAATACATTTGCTGAGTTCTGGGTTTCCAACACTTGAAAACAACACAAACTAAAAACACATCTTGCCTGAATTTCCAACACACCAGCAAGTGACAAGGAGCTATGCACATTCACCTAATTACAGTCAAGTCTTGGTTATTGCATTAAATGGAGTAGCTCTGTAAGTAACCCTTAAAAGGCTTGTCTAAAACTACTCCTACTTGATTTCAAAATATGTTCTGGAGTGAATGGCATTTGGCAACAGAACTAGCTGATATTCTAGTAACATTTATTTGAATTTATTTCAAAGATCGCAGTGAATATTTACTAAGAAGATCTGATTCCAAAGCTTTTTAGTTTCCCAAACTCCCTTGACTAACCCTTCCTAGTTCTCTATTCTTTGTTCTCTAACTGCATGTTGAATTGCTTTCCCTGAAACTTTCCTAGAATAAGGGGGATGGCAAAGTCCTTGGGTATCAGAATTCTACTTCCTATGAAATAAATAGAAGATCATTAGATATTGACCAGCAGAACAACTGCTACCAGCTGTGAGAACCAATATGGAGTAACAATGAACATTGCCGATAAACTAACAGAAACAAAGAAAAGAAAGTTTTGAAGATTTGTTCTGGTTTAGCAGAAAGTGCTAGGAATCAGATAACCAGAACATTCCTTGCTTTATATTAGTTGTCAGAATATGAGCAAGTTATCTAAGCTCTCTGATCCTCAGTTTTTCCCTTGTATAAAATCAGAAGAATAATCCCCATTTTTGTACACTGTTTTGAGGATTAGACATATCTAATAAAGTGCCTCATTTGGTGATAAAGAAAAATAGTTCCTAGAATAACACGTGGTATTTAGTAAATACTTATTGAATGAATGGCAGCTATAACAACAACAACACAATAATAATATATAATAATAATATATAAAAGAAGAAAAATACATAAAATAAAATTATTATAACTCTTATATTTTTATTCAATTCAGAAATAACCTGGGTGACTGCCATTTGGGGCAGAGGACACTAAAAGACAAGTAAGTTCACTTTAATACTCAGAGGATTAATTCCAACCTCTGCAGGAGAAATAGATCAACCAAAATTGTGGTGTTTAATTATTATTGCTGAAAGAATTGGAATTTTTAAAGAATTCCAGGAAACCAGAGGCTTCTAAGTAATGTATGAATCATGGATAAAGGAATCACCATTTTCTGACAAGAGGTTGATTCCCTAATGTTAAAATAAGGTCGTAGACTTTCCATTACCTTAACTTAAACTGACCTCTTCTAATGAGAAATCCAAGTATGACTCAGGGAAACCCCAAACGCTTGACTAGTGAGAAAGTGTCTCTTTCTGCTATTGATGTAGATCTCTTGTATGAGTTTGAACTTCTGGCTGCTTTACTCTGTTCTGGGTCTGCTTCCTAAAAAATATTATTCTTTGGCTTTTTCTTTATTCCAATCTTAATTTCATTTGGTTATTTACTGCTTACTTTCCTGGGATTTAGGTATCCAGCAGTAGTATATGTGTGTGTATATGTGTGTACCCAAGCATGTTTTAGTTTCCTGCTTTTTCTATTTAGTAGAATATGTGCTACTTCTACTCCTTATATGGAATTGGGGTGATCCTCAGCCCAGTGCAGAGTACCATGAACTTGTCCTAATCTATTCTCTGAATGTAATCCCTGAGCTTCCTCATGACAGTAATTGCTAGTCCAGAGATTCGTCTTTCTTCTTCTAATCTCTTCATCAAGCATTCAAAAGTCCCGTTGTACACAGGAGTGACTTCAGAAGGCAGGTCAAGTTGAAGCAACACTGAAGTCTGTGGCACAGGAGCTTTTTGACCTTAGAGAGTCACAGCCAAAAGGTAGAACTGGGGAAGTCCTTGATTGTAGTAACCAATGGCTATGGAGTGCCCTATGGATTAGGGCTACAGTGGAGAGGTTTTCAATCCAACTAGCCTGGACCCACCTTCTTAAAGCTCTTTTAGTTCTCAATTGCTTCATAGAGCTGAGTCTTCACAAGTTCGGGGTCTAGAGAAGCAAGGTACTAGAGACTGAGAGATCTGGGGTGCAAGGCATCTTAGACCATTTGTGTTGAATCCTCTGTGACAACACCAAGAAATTAAAGAGATGCCTACAGCATAGAAGCTATCTCCAGACCAGTGCTCATGCTCAGATCACTGAAGGAGGCACTGCTCCTGGTTCAAAACCAGGGCCTTTCATAGCAGTTCCTACAGGAAAAGGCCATTCCCTGCATCTCACTCATTACAGGACCCTCATGTCCTGAGATTTCTGATCTCAAAGTTCTCTGAGCAATTAAACTTTTTTGGTTCATGCAGAGTCATTTCTCAGAATGCAGCATGGCCCTAGGAATGTTGGCCAAAAAGGAAGTTCCCACCTTTTTCTGCAGGGATGGCCTTACAGCTTTTCAAAGACACTTAAAACATCATAGTTCTGGTTACACTCTTCTCCCAGAATAACATCCAGCTTACCCTGCACTTAAGTGACTCAGTAAGGCCACTTAAGTGACCCTTCTCAAAACAAGGAAAATCTTTTCAAAATGACACTGCCCATCAAGACAATGGAGTCCATTCACACCACACTTACGTAAGTGAGGAGACCACTTAAGTGATTCTTCTCTAGACAATAGTGATCTGCTTCACTGCATTTTCTGCCCCACATTCATTATACATTAAAACGGATGCCAACTTCTATCTTTAAAAATGCTCAGATTAATTGCAAAGTAGGGCATCAGTTTGGTGGGGTGCCCACCAGAGATGTCCTGATGCTCTGTTGCTTAACTTCTCACTTGCATTCCATATGCTAGCTTCTAAATGTACCTATGCCTTTGCCTTCATTCAGTAAAAATGACAGCATGTTTAAATATATGAATAGGTGTTTATACACACATACACACACAATGTTGATATATATATATATCTCACTGAAAAAATCTAAAATGTAGTTTTTTCTTACTTTCAAAGTTTGCCTGAAAACCATGATCTTAACTGTATTTGATAGAGTACATTTTAAGAGTAAAGAAATATGTCAGCTTAAGAGTCAATGTTATGATATACTTGTCTAAGTTCTATATTCTAAGGAAACCTCAATCATATTTTACTTTATTTTTTTTAATGTTTATTTATTTATTTTGGAGAGAGAGAGAATATAAGCAGGGTGAGGGGCAGCAGGAGAGAATCACCAGGAGGATTGAGCCCAACACAAGGCTTAATCCCACAATCCACAAGATCATTACTTGAGCAGAAAAGAAGAGTTGGACATTCAACCAACTGAACCACCCAGATGCTTCTCAATCATATATTTTTAAAGATTTTTATTTATTTATTTGACAGACAGAGATCACAAGTAGGCAGAGAGGCAGTCAGAGAGAGGAGGAAGCAGGCTCCCTGCTGAGCAGAGAGCCCCATGCGGGGCTCGATTCCAGGACCCTGGGATCATGACCTGAGCCGAAGGCAGAGGCTTTAACCCACTGAGCCACCCAGGCACCCCTCCTCAATCATATTTTAATAGGAAGTAAGAGGTTATGGTAGAATTCCACCATAATATGACACTTAGGATTCAAAAAGGCTTAAATAGACTGTGAAACATAGAGAGTTGCATTACCTTGAAGTGGTAAATTTACCTAACCTGCCAGTCAGGACTTATCCTAGGGAGTTTTTAGTGTGATCCAAATCCAACCAGATTCCTGCCACATTTTGGAGCCCGTTGTGAGTCCTTCCCACCCCCAACCCTTCCAACAAGCCTAAATAACCAGTGAGGATAGTTCTGGGTCTCATGTTGGCTGGGATTTCCACAACTGTGAAAGTGACTCCAGGAATTTCCTTCTATGTTAAAAGCTGTTCCATCAACCCAGCTTGAAAGACTGAACCAATGGAATACTACAGACCTATTCTCTGGATGTCTGCTTCCCAATTGGGATTGCTGCCTGTTTGCCCAAAAAACGTCATGTTCCCCTCAATAGTCTCAGCCCACTTCACACAACTCAAGAACATTAACCCACTTGCACTTGGAAATGAGGACTGGATCATTTGCCAAGGTGCATTGTCCTAGGGTGTGTTATGATGAGGTATTACCCTACTATAGCCCTGTGTGCCTGTCTTCACCCATTTTCTAAGCTCCCACATAAAAGCAGAGGCAAATATTTTTAAAGTCATTGTAGTGATCTTTTTTTTATTCCATAGTCTACAGTAATGTATGTGATCCCACAATAGACCAATAATAGCAGGGTCAAGAATATATGTCAAGTGTGTGGATCCCATGAATAATAACTCACACCTTTTGATGGCCAGTACAAACCCTTAGCTTTAAATAAGAATGAAGGGTGGCTTTCTGCTCTTTAAAATCTCCTGAACTCATTAAAGAGATGGCTCCTTAGAATCCAAAGACAATTATCAAAACAAAACAACTTTCATAAAATAAAGTTTTGAGCAGTGGCTGGCAGTACAGGGTTTTGTCTAGAGAAATATTGCATTACATTATCACTGTCATAATTATGTACAAAAATGTCGTATCTGTGCCAGTGGTGAAACTAGAATGTCTGGATGTCAATATAAATAGACATCAGGATACAATACAAGAGTTTGAAAATATCACTGAGATTGTGGGTGTTTTTTTTTGGCAAAATAAAGTCATTGAGCAAGCACATATGTTATTCCAGTAAGCCACAGACTGCAAGAAATCAAAGCTGAAGTGCAGGATTGCATGTTCTCTCTTAGTGAGGGGTCAAAAAACAAGGGTACTTTCCAAGCTAGTGAACCAAACATTCGTTAGTTGGGAACACTTGATACGTATCAGTACAGGTGCAGTCACAAATTTGTCTCCAGGGATGGACATGTGGGAAGAAAAATATGTGTTCCACAGTGAGGAGGCGACAAATGGAATTGATTATTATCAAAAACAGCCTGTTTAATTAAAGAGACATTGCTGTCCCTCCTAAGAGCATGGTTTTCAAGTGAAAGTGAGCTCAGAAATGACAGCAAATAGCTTATGGTTTTGTGAGGTTTTTGAAAGCAATTTTAAATGGCGGTAGCCTTCAAAGAATTTTGAAATTACTTCATCCACTTCTGTGGCTCTCAAGTACATGCTGGGCCTTGAGAGCCAGAAATGAGAACTGGGAGTTTCACTGCTTTATCCCTGCTGAGAGAGTTCTGTGTGTCATTTCTTTGGATCTGCTTCAGATAGCAGCAAGAGGTTTGCGATGCATCGTCTTTGGCTCTGACAGGGGGCACTGTTCAGAACAGGCCATGCGCAGGGGAACCCCAGTGCTGGTGCATCAGCAGCAGCATCACAGCTCCCACCTCTGCATTCCCAAAGCAACTCAGAGGAAAAGAATAAAGTAAGGATGGTTTGACCTGTTTTTCAGGGGTGTATAGACACTGCCCAACCAAAAAAAAAAAAAAAAAAAAAAAGTCTCACCCTTTTATAAACAATTAAACATATTACCTATAAATATATGAACCATTCTCACTAATACACAGTTTAAATTATCACTTTAAAGTACTTGTTCACAAAGTCTACTAATGAATGGCCTCGTATGGCTTCCCTGATAGAATCATGACAAACCATTGTTAAGTGCCCACAAGGGCCTGAAGCCAACACAGAGTTTTTCCCAGAGTTCTCCAAGAGAACTGGAAAATCAAAATAAACCAATGAGTTGCCATAATGGAATCCTGACACCCAAATTGCCAACGAATAAGTAACCCAATTGATATAATCATATCCTAATTTATAACTCTTCAAACTATCCTATTCAATTCAGCAAACTTTTTGCATTCCTCTAGGCCATCTGCCATGCTTGATGAACAACAGTTTCAAACAGGTCTGTAATATACTTTAAAATATTCTTGGATTAAGTTATAGACTATTAATGTATCAGCTCAGGGATGCTCACCCCACATTCTAGATGGGGCAATTATAGTTCATTCTGTTTCCTCTATATATAGATCCTCTATATACTCTACACCCTACTAATCAGCATACTAAATGTCAAAAACAAATCTCTGGTGTTTAACAGTGTTGATTTGTATGATAAATATTAAATGTTAGATATGGAACAAGGTTGGTGATACTAAAAGAATTTATGGGCACTTGGTTGGCTCAGCTGGTGGAAGATACAACTCTTGGTGTTGGGGTTGTAAGTTTGAGCCCTACACTTGGTATAGAGATTACTTTAAAAAATAAAGTAAGATGTTTTTTAAAAAACATTTATGATACATGGATTAGTTGTAAATATTTGAGAGATTTCCTTCATTCTTGCCTTAAATAGGGTATAAGAAGCAAAGACTTAGCCTTTACCCTTAGAGGAAGAGCTCAAAGTTTGACCCATAAGTAATCTTGTGTCTAACTGTTGGTTATGAGTACTTCTGGTGGCCTGACGAATAATCCTAGAGTAAAAGATTCCTGACTCTGGAGTGCTATGTCAGTCTCTAATATGTGGCAGAATTTGTTGAGGCTTGCTCTCATTATGACCTAGTAGCAAGGCAGAGGAGTAACGAAACCTCATCTACTTCAACTTCTACAATGGCTACTATTATCTTCTAGAAAGAACCTAGGAATTATGTATGACCAAAATGACTCAGATCAATTGCAATACATAGGGCCAATTCTCAAAGAAAACAGAGGCCTAACTGTAGGCCTAATTGTCACTTAGCAGAGGCTACTAGAGTTCAAGAGACTGACCAATCCGTAGCCATGGTCCAAACAAAAAGGTATATAATACACACACACACACACACACACACACACACACACACATATATTAGTCCACTAAACCATGGTCCTCAGTGAAAGATACCAATTAGTCCGCTAAACTCCCTTTAGTCATAACTGAATGCAGATCACTTTTCTTTTACAGGAACATACACCTTGGGAAAATCCATATATTTCCACATTCCCTAACAGATAACTGACTTTTAAAAGTTCATACAGAAGGCAATCTTAGGAGTGTGTGTGTGGACCCAATGGTCAAAATATCAGAGAGGATTTCTTGACGTCTCCCTAAACTACTACTGACAAAGAAATCATTCTGAATGGCAAAGATATAGGTAGAATCTCTATCAATATTTAACCTTGGGTTTCTCCTCAGAAGCTTTTGGACTTAAGCTGTATTTTTTGTTTGGCTTTTTTCCCAACCTTAGAGTTGGGTCACTGTAGTCCCATGATAGAGGCTCTCCTGGCAGTTGTCCTTTGGAATAAATTGCTTAGTAAGATTGTTAATAAGGAAATACAAGCTAAAATGGTCCACCTTACATTTCACCAAAAATGCGACCTTAGTTATACAAGTATAAGTCACCGTCCTTTGGCTGACTTGCCCTCTGGCTGCCATTGATGAAGCATCATGTCCTGCCACAAGCTGTAATTTGCAGAACTGTAAACTTCACTTCCCTCCATTTCCTCCTTCTTACCCATCCCATCAACCACCACCGATTTTTAAATATAGAGCCGTCCTTCTTGGTCATAGTTCATGGCTAGTTATAGCAAGACTCTCTGATACACAGCCAGACTTTGATGATTTTTTTTTTAAAGGTACCAGTTAAGAATACCAAAAGTTAAAAATAAATTTCTCCACAAGTTCAGAGTAAAATTCTCTCCTGTTTCCTTTCACATAAGTACTAAAATAAAATTATGAAGTCCCTTCACTTCTCTTCCCCACAAAACTGTGTTTTGCTTCAAATAGCTCTTCTTCTTCTTTAGGTTTGACATCAATGAGCAATATTTATTTTTTTATTTATGTTCTGAACACTTATTCTATGGTGGGTATCTCACTGCATGAATTTTTTTTTTTTTTAAAAGGAGCTCACAAGTCTAGTGAAAGAGAAAGACTAGTATACAAATAATTACTAACTATCCAATGACACATGGGAGACTCTGGGACATCTAGGTTCCTCCCTAGAATGTCGCATAGTTATGATGATTAAGATCACTGGCTTTGGAAGCAAACCATTTGCCTTCAAATCCACCCCCATCATGTATTTAGCTATGTAATCTTGGGCAAATTAGATAGTCTCTCTGAGTTCAATGTCCACATCTGTAAAACGGGCTAGTATTAATTTTTCTTTATACTGGGTATAAAGCATGTAGCACAGTGTCTGGCACAAAGTCAACTTATAATAAATGTTAGCTGTTCTTTAGTTCTCATTTTTCAATGTCTGAGTCAAATGTGAGGGTCTTCATCTACCAGCCAAATGCTAACTCTCCAGCTTTAGTTTTTGCAAATTAAAAAATTAAATTTCAATTAAAATTAATATGCATGTAGAATACATGCAATATTGTATTATTTCTAAATTTAAACACTATCTAATTATAAATACTTTAACCTTTTAAATGATATAGATTTCAACAACAATACAAAAGAATAATGTACAAGGAAACAAATTTAAATTGATGAAGCTGAGAGAGGTAATTTTTCTACAGAAGAAAAAGCCTGCATGCTTAGTTAAATATGGAAAATTGGGAGTTTATTTCTCTCCCAAGATTCTGTTAAAATGATAAATGGGTTTTAAAGTTACAAAAGTTCAAAAACAAATACAATTAAAACAGATGTCAAGAGGAGACTTTGCAGATGAAAGCACTAAACATATTTTTGGAAGAAATGAATTATTCAAAGACAGGTGACTGACTTATCTACAGTCTAACGTACCTATAAGATTGAAAACCAACCAAAGCTCTGAGACTCTTAAAAGAACTTAAAGCTGTTTGGTATCAGAGAGTACAAGGAAGATAAGTAATGAAAAACAGGGGTATGGGTTGAATATTTGGAAATGCAGCAGTGGGATTACCATGCAAACAGACCACTAGCTCTTGGTAGTCTCTTAAAGGAGAATGAGGCCAAGACCCAATGTGGGGGTTACTCCAACTGCCAAACATGTCAGTCCCAACTATATAATTAGGGACCAGAGAAGTGACCATCTGGTAGGCCAGTGGATCCTCACTGGCCTCACTATTGGCCAGACTTGGGTCAGAACCTAATTTATTACCTGACCTTCCATGTGCACTCTCAAGGGGGCCATTTTGATGCTTTGTGTCTCTGGATACCAATGTCAACTTGGACCCTGTGTCCAACAAGACCTTATAATATCTGGCTATTTCCTTTACCCCAATATACTGTTACATGAGTAAATGGTTGTAGTTGTCTGGGAAAACACTACGGTAAACACTGCAGTGTATACTTGTCATGATGGTGTGTGTATGAGAGAATGTACATATCTGTGTGTGTGAAAAAGAGCTAGGTAGTAACTCCAGAAAAAACAATAGATTATAAAAGATAATATATAATCATACTACATTGGTTGGCTTTGTAGAAAACAATATTGACAGTCATAACATGTAAAACAAAAAGTCATTATTTCAGCCAGAGAAAATGATGTAATTATAATGATAGGGTGAGGATGAGAGAGAAGTAAGACCAGACGATTGACTATGAGCTGGCACTTCCGCTACCCCTTTGACAGGCCCCTCCAACAATCGCTCAGCACTCTTGTGTACTATCTCGTAATGCGGAGGGGAAGCCCTTCTGCACATCCATAAGGTTCAGAATAACTTGGGGAGTCAAAATCCTAGGGAATCATCTGCCCAGATGTCCTCATCTTATGTCAGGGACTCGTGTTTTCCCAGCCAATGTCAGGACAATCTTGGCTGAGATTTCAACTGTCTTTGACGTTTGGCCAGTCTGAATATCAAATCCTGGGCTTGATCTTCACCTTCGTCTGGGAGCCCTTTGCATGAGATGAGAGTTTGGAAAGCCACCAATGAGACGCTTAGCTCTAACCTCAAGTTTTCCATGTGTTAATTGCCCTCAGCTTTTCCTTATTGATCTGTAGAGTTTCAGTGCAATTTAGAAAAACCACCCAATTCTGCTATCACTGTGTGCCTCATCCCCTCATCCCTCATTCCGCCCCTCAGAAACCTTCACAAATGTCTAAAGCCTGAATCATCATGTTGACCATTACATTTCCTTCCACCATCACATCCCAGCTCACTACCTGTGAAAGTTTTACCAGTTGGCCTGTCACCCTGTTCCAGCCTTGTCTGGGCATCACCTGCCACCAGGAATTAGTTCCTCATGAATAGCCAGGGAGTGAGGAAACCTCTACCCCACCTTGCTGCCTACTTTCTTGGACTACTTCTGGCACCAATGGTCATAGGTTGGAATCTCCAGGAAACAGATGTGAGCTTAACTGGAGAGTGCAAAAGTTTATAGGAAGGAACACTTGTGAAAGAAAAGGGATGGAAACAGGATTAGACAGGATAAGCGTCAGATCACAATGCAGATGTGACAAATCCCTGCCAGCCCAACAGGAGCTTTGGAACAAAGATCACCTGCAAGAGGGGTCTTGCAAAGGTCCAGACCCTTTCTTTGACCACCTCTTTATGTGCTTATAAGCTGTGGGCTGCCAGAGGAAAATATGAGCCCACCCACACTATTTTGCTAGAAGCAGCCCTGAGAAAGGATGACCTTTACTTAAATGGTGATCTCTACCCTAAAGGAGCCAACGTCAGAGTCCTTTCTTAAAGGGACATATGAGCCATACATCTCTGTATCTGTTACTAATGGTTCTTATCGTGAGCTTAAATTCTGGTGAAAGAAACAGACACATGGGCATATGATTTCTATTCAATATGGTATTCACCATGCACGGGGTCAGCTCAACATAGCTATGTGGAGGAGTGAATGGGTACGATAGAGTAGGAGTGAAGACTCTTCTACTCTCACCTGCACTCAATACCAATCTCAAGGATCTTGGTCATTTTCTTGTGCCTTGTTAGCATGTCAACTTGAAAGACTGAAGTCAGACCACACTGTGTATAATAATTATATTTAGAGATGGCAAATTTATCTTTTACTCCCAAGATGAAAATAACTAACACAATGCTTGACATCTTCAAACCACAAAAGGTGAAATATTTACCCAAAGTAGAAACTAATTTGATTTTTCATGGAGTTATTTTAAAAAGCCAAGAAAATGTCTTAGTGTGGTTTTATACTTACTCAATGTTTAAGAGTTTAATAGATTTTTCTAACAATCATCAAAAGGTCTTATCGAGAGGCTAGTGTTATCATTGTCCTTGTAACAGACAAAAAAAAACCTTTATTGTGGAAGGTATTTTGAGTTTGGGATAGTCAATAAATCGTTGTAACTTCTAGACAAACCATCATCTAGGAAAATTCAATCTACTCCTGCAAAATGCAACAGCCAAGAGTCATTATAAACTTACTTGATCTCTCTTTCCTTGTTGGAATTTTTAAATTAAAGAAGGAAAACCTAGTTTAGCTTTAAAAAGAGAGAGAAAGAGTAATATACAAATAGCAGTATATCACCTCTCTTTTAGAGAAAGAATATCACTTTCATATTTCCCAGATATTCTTCTGAATATCTTTATTTCAGCCTGGGCGACTTGCTTTACCTCACACATGTAGAAGAATCACCAGGCTTAAGGATTCAGATCTTTTGCAGAAGAGATCACAATTCTCTACAATAACTTGTTTTATCAGTGAATAATTACAATAAAGCACCACCAAGATGGGGATAAATGAACTTCACTATGTGCCCAATCTAGCTTAGTCACTATCAAGGTCCTTTTGAACTACTACATCACCTGGAAGGACTTTCCCTAGAATATGTTATGAAGAAATCATTCTCATCTTGGTTCCTCAGATTTTTTTCCTCCTTATTTATTGAACAAAATATACATATATGTTCTATAAATATCTGTGACTATAAATACATATTTCTTAAAGATTACAAACAATTCCATCAAGTCAAAATAGGTACATAATGGATTTCAGGATCTGAAAAGGTCTAAAATGTTGGATACTTGCATGAGATCACTAAGAAAAACTGTTCACAAATGAATAATTTAGGCCCTTCTAAAGTAACAATACTCTAAATCAGGCAGAAGTCAGGGTGCTATGGCTAGTTTCTTCTGAGAAAACTCTGAACCATGAAATGCCTCTACAAGTTACTTAGTCAATGCAATGGAAACCATCTATTATTTTTTTAATCAGATATTCAGTGATGGGGATTCCTAGGCCTTAAAGATTCTACTTGACGTTAATAGTACTGCCTTTGTCAAACACTGTGCAAGGAAACTACTGAGATAATCCAGGGCCACATGTCCATATGGGTTTGATTTAGCTAACCTATCAAGTACTTGTGTGCGATTTTTCAGGCACATGGTTTTGCTTCTCTGCTTTTCAAGGGAATTCTGTTTACTTAGGCAGATGTTGCAAATTAGCTCTTAAAATACTGCAAATGAAGTAAAGAAATCCTTTATAGCAGTAGATCTGAGTCTAATGTGAATCTCATTACTGACTCACAGAGACAAACTAATCCCAGAATTCTATTTGAGTTCTCAAGGAAAAAAAAAAATTCTAATTTAAAGACATTTTTCCCCCCTCTACTTTCTTGTTCTTGGTATGTGGTGTCACCATGCACCTTACAGGAATCCAGGTATTGGGAAAATTTTGAACTCAGATTCATTCTTGGCCATGGGAAATGTGAGGACCCTTAACCTTTTCTGAGTTTCTTCAGTTGCTCCATTAAACCAAAACTCTATTGTGAAAGAAGTATTCTTAAAGTATCCAGTTAGTTGTAAGAATTTCATTAATTAAGGATGTAGGTCAGCCCATTGAATTCAACATTAGGCAACATTTATAGCACTTAAGCCAATCCATTAAGACATTTTTAAATGCTGTTTTGCAAATATACATTATGAACAGAAAATATTTTGAATCATTGTGTAGAAAAAACCAAGGTTTTCCTTTTAATCAGTTCCATCAGGAAAAAAATAAACTATGAAAAAAATTTAAATAGAATACATTATTGCTCAGTAAGCTCATCCGTTAACACGTTTTCCACCCATGGCTGATGATTCCTAAGGGTGGGTCTTCAACACACTTTTCTCCAAATTAGTCCATCCTTATATTTTCAACCATCTGCACTAAGACTCCACCTGATATGACAAGCACTCACGATCATTACTCCAAAAGGAATCATATTATCAGTCATACGGTGTTGAGAAGGGCAGGAAGCTTACAGTCAATACTCAAAGTGTGATTTGACGTAATCAGGGAGCTTCTCAGAAACGCAGAATCTCAGGCCCTATCCCAGACCTCCTGAACCAAGATCTACATTTTAACAAGTTCTTCACATAATTTTGCTACCCATTGAAGTTTGAGAAGCACTGAAGAAGACTACATGAATTTTGGGGTCTGACAATTTTCAATTTGTTTTCCAGTTCTGTGACTTAATGGCTGGGAGATCAGGAGAAAGTTACTTAGCCTCCCCCGAATCTCAATTTCCCCATCTGTAAAATAAGGATGATGATACTTACTGGAAAAGGTTGTTACAGACATTTCTAAGAAAAGCACTTGGCGAGGAAGGGGGTTGGGGAGGCACCTGACTGGCTCAGTGGAGCATGTGACTCTTGATCTTGGGGGTCATGAGGTCAAGCCCAATTTTAGGGTGTAGGGATTATTTAATTAAAAGTTTAAAAAAAAAGAGGGGTGCCTGGGTGGCTCAGTGGGTTAAAGTCTCTGCCTTTGGCTCAGGTCATGGTCCCAGGGTCCTGGGATCAAGCCCCACATTGGGAATCTCTGCTCAGCAGGGAGCCTGCTTCCTCCTCTCTCTCTGCCTGCCTCTCTGTCTGCTTGTGACCTCTGTCTGTCAAATAATAAAATCTTTTAAAAAAAATTTTTTTAAAGAAAGTATTGTGTGTATGTGCGTGAGAGAGAAAATTAAATAAGTTATTTGTATAAACTATCAGGTTGAATCATCAAATACTGACAATTTCATATGGTTCAACCTTACCTGGCAGAGTGAGCGCTTAATAAAGGCAATAGACACCTGTATTCGTTTCTGAGGGCTGCTAAAACAAACTACTGCAAACTCAGCGGCTTAAAACAATAGCAATTCATCCTCACAGTTCTGGAGGCCAAAAGTCTGAAATCAGGTGTTGGCAGCATCGGTTCTGAGGGAGAATCTGTTCCATATTCCTGTGCTATCTTCTGATGCTTGCTGACAATCCCTGATGTTCCTTGGCTTGTAGCTGTGTCACTCCAACCTCTGCCTCCATCTACACGTTGCTTTTTCTCTGTGTCTCTCTGTGCTGTCCCTTCTTACCAGGATGCCTGTCATTGGATTCAGTGCCTATGAAATATCAAGTATGACCAGAGATCAGAGTTATTTTTTTGACTGTCATGTTTCTTGTATTCAAAGTTTTGCCCAGGTCTAGCAATCTCCTTCTTCAAAAACGTTTCTCAGCTTTTAATTAACATGTTTTAAAGTTAGGTAAAAATTGGGCACCTGGGTGGCTCAGTCTGCTAAGGGTCTGCCTTTGTCTCAGATCATGATCCTAGGGTCCTGAGATCAAGTCCCTTGTCAAGGTCCCTGTTTTGCTCTTCACCCTCCTTGTGCTCACTCTCGCTTGCTCTCTATCTAAAACAAACAAACAAACAAACAAATAAAGTTAGGCAAAAATAGAGTGGGACCTCACAGAGCTGTGCCTGCAAAAGACTCCATTTTGGGGTGAAAACAACTCCCAGGGCACAGGGCTTGGTAAGCTTATAACAACTTTGTTAGCAAAAGGGATCCTTTCTCTGGGCTGGTGCCGCACTGCTTCTGTACTCAACTCACTTTCTCAGCAGAGTACTTTGGTGCAGAGAGTCATCCCTACAGCGCATGCAGTATCTCTGAGTTCTAAATGAGATGAACTGGAGAATAACATTTATGCAAAAACATAGAAAGTTGGTGAAAAATGCATCAAAATGGTAACAGTGGATGTCTTTGCAGAGATAAAATTAGCTCGGCCCTCCTACCACATTTCCTAGAATGCACATATATTAACGTATAACAGAAAAAAAAAACAAAACAAAAATAAATGGGGCACTTGGGTGGCTCAGTCATTTGAGTGTCCAACTCTTGGTTTCGACTCGGGTAATGATCTCAGGGTCGTGAGATCGGGTGAGGCAGGTTCCATGCTCAGCACGGAATCTGCTTGAGATTCTCTTTCCATCACCCTCTGCCCCTTTCCCCACCATGCGTTCTCACTTATACACGCCCCCCCCCAAAATAAAAATAAATAAATAAAATCTTAAAAAAAGAAAAAGAGGGGCACCTGGGTAGCTCAGTGAGTTAAAGCCTCTGCCTTCGGCTCGGGTCATAATCCCAGGGTCCTGGGATTGAGCCCCGCATCAGGCTCTCTGCTCAGCAGGGAGCCTGCTTCCTCCCCCCTCTCTCTCTCTCTCTCTCTCTCTGCCTGCCTCTCTGCCTGCTTCTGATCTCTGTCTGTCAAATAAATAAATACAATCTTTAAGAAAAAGAAAAAACCGAGAATGGATAAATTATCTATCAAATGGAGTTATCAATTTGGCTGACTGAGAAAATATTTCAGCTAAAACCATACACGTCATTTAAAAAAAAAAAAATAGAAGAAGGGGCCCATGGGTGGTGCATTCATTTGAACCCATGACTCTTGGTTTCAGCTCAGTTCATGATCTCAGGGTCGTGAGACTGAACCCCAAGGTGGACTCAGCACTCAGCACAAAGTCTGCTTGAGAGTCTCTCTCTCCCTCTCCCTCTGCCCCTCCCACTCATGCTCTCTCTCTCTCTCTCTCAAATTAATAAATAAATCTTTGAAAAAGTTCGAGGAAAATATAGGTAAAGAGTTTCATTAGTATCTGGATTTTCTCAGTATTAAAGTGGTTAGAGTGTTTCAGTTATCTATTGCTATTTTACAAGCTACCCAAAAATTTAGGGCCTTCAAATAATCAGAACCATTTATTATCTTTGATGAGTCTCTGACTCAATGGGGATCAGTTGGGTAGCTCCATTGTTTCAAGTAGTGTTGACTAGGGGTACAGGGATCTGGAGGCTCCACAGTGCCAGGACACTCACGATGTCTCTTTTATGTGGCTTGCAGTTGGTGACGGCTGTTGGCTAGGGGGTCAGCTGGAATTGTCAGCTGCTGTGCCTCTGCTCCCCTCTATGGGGTTTCTCTTGGGGTCTAGGCTTCCCACAACATAGCAGCTGGGTTCCAAAGAACCAATGAAAGTGAGAATTGCAGATCTCTGAAGACCCAACTTTGAAAGTTATACAATATCAGTCCCTAGATTCTATATGCCAGATGTCAAAATAAGTCAAGACCAGCCTAGCTAGATTCAAGGCAGAGGAAAAAAAGAAAAGAGCAATTCTCAGTGAGAGGAGGGGCATCCCTAACCTATCACTAGCAGAAATAAGAAAGGACAAGACCAATTACTACAATGGTAAGAAAAAACTTCAAACGTCAACTGGTTCATAAAATATAAAAAGACAAAATCAAGAAAAAAAATCTGTAGTAAATACAATTAGCAAGAGTTTTCTTTAAAACCCTCACATGCAGAGCACCTGAGTGGCTCAACCAATAAGCATCTGCCTTTGGCTCAGGTCATGATCCTGGAGTCCCAGGACTCCAGGCCCACATTGGGCTCCCTGCTCAGCAAGGAGTCTGCCTCTCCCTCTGACCCTCTCCCTTCTCATGCTCTCTCTCAAATAAATAAATAAAATCTGAAAAAAAAAATTAAATTAATAAAACCTTCAAATGTAGAGATTTGAGTCACACTCTTTAGTCCATAGCACATTATTTTTTCCCATCTATTCATTGCCTCTCTCTTGTATTTTACTTATTTTCTTCTTGCCCTTCTTTTGAATTTCCACTTCTGTTTCTCTCCTGAGCCCAGGCCACCCCCAGGACTACTGCACTGCATAATTCCAAGGAATTGTGCTGTGTGCAGCAGCCTTGGTACCCATTCCTAATATAAAACATCTATAACTGAAAATACATGTCCAACTTCTTAAATATGTAGTATTGTTTTTCTCTTTTAAATGTACATATACAGTGGAGTACTTTTCTTTTTTTTTGCAAATATTTTCTCCTGCCCATTGTTTGATCTTAGTTTCAATTGTTCTTTCTTCTTTTTTTTTTTTTTAATTTTATGTATTTATTTGACAGAGAGAAATCACAAGTAGATGGAGAGGCAGGCAGAGAGAGAGAGAGAGAGAGGGAAGCAGGCTCCCTGCTGAGCAGAGAGTCCCGATGAGGGACTCGATCCCAGGACCCTGAGATCATGACCTGAGCCGAAGGCAGCGGCTTAACCCACTGAGCCACCCAGGCGCCCCTCTTTCTTCTTTTTTTATATGATTATTGTTCACACACAATGTTACATCAGTTTCAGGTGTACAGCATAGTGATTGGACAAGTTTATATATTACCCTATGCTCAGCCTATATATTACCCTAAGGGTAGCTGCCATCTGTCACCTGTAGAGCTCTTACAATACTATTGGCTGTGTTCCCTCCGCTGAGCCTTTTATCCCTGTGACTTATTTGTTCCATAACTGAAAGGCTGTACCTCCCACCGCCCTTCACCCTATTTGCCCATCCCCCTACCCACCTCCTATCTGGCAAATATCCATTTGTTCACTGTATTTATAGGTCTGGGGTTTTTTTGTTTTTGTTTGTTTATTCATTTGTTTTGCTTTTGAGATTGCACATTCAAGTGAAATCATATGGTATTTGTCTTTCTCCATCTGACTTATTTTACTTAGCAGTATATTCTCTAGGTCCATCCATGTTGCCCCAAATGGCAAGAACTCATCTTTCTTAAGGCCAAGTAATGTTTCATATCCCCAGGACACTTGGCTGGCTCAGTTGTAAAGAGCAGGTGACTCTTGATCCTGGAGTGGTGAGTTCGAGCCCCATGTTGGGTGTGGAGATTACTTTTTAAAAAGGTATATATCTAGGCTCCATAGCTCAGGGGTTAGAGCACTGGTCTTATAAAAAGGGTATATATCTATATTTATACATTTTTAAATATATGTATCACAAATATATATTTATATCAATATAAATATATAAACCACAAATATATATATTTTAAATATATACATAATATGTATATTTTATATATATATATATCACATCTTCTTTATTCATTTTTCTGTTGATGGTTATTTGGTTTGGTTCCATATCTCAGCTATTATAAATAATGCTGTAATAAACATAGTACTGCATATAACTTTCTGAATTGGTGTTTTTGTTTTCTTTGGATAAATATCCAGTAGTGGAATTACTGGATCATATGGTAATTCTATTTTTAATTTTTTGAGGAACTTCAATACTGTTTTCCACAGCAGCTTCACCGATTTACATTTGGTAGTGGAATTTAAATCTCAAGCCTTTTCCTAATTTTTTCTCTCAACACTGCGTTTCTGGAATTTATTCATGTTGTTTCCTTACATGTACTTGTCTGTTTCTCCTGGCTGCATGTTTCATCTTATTTATTATTCCCCTAGCAATGGACACCTCGTTTGGCTGCAATCTCCTGCTACCACACAAGTCTGAGATGTAAATCTTTTACATACTTCCTCTGGATTTGGCAAACTGCATTTTTCCAGAATTCCCTTGCCAGCCCACTTCTAGTTTATGTTCTTCCAATAGAAGGTATTGGCAGGAGATCACAAGGTGTGGGGAGGGGAAAGGGGATTCTCCTCCTGCCTGTGGCTCCACTGGCGTTCTTCCTCAGCAGCAGGCATTCAGGGCCCCAACCCAGAACTTCCTGCACAGCTGCACCACACCTCTTGGGAGCAGAAGATGGCCACGCTGAGCACCAGCTGTGTACCTTTCAGTGGGCTTTCAGTCAGCCTTATGATACCTTCCTCTCAGACAAAGCACCATTCCCACAGGTCCCCTCCTCAAAGCCCGGTACTGTGGTCATACTACCTCTTGTTTATTGAGCCCCCATTTCTAGAGGCAGTAACTGTAACCCAGTTGCTAATCTCTGAGACATGCCCCAAGGTTTCCCCTGACTTCTTTTATTCTTCCAACCCCTGTTTAATCAGCCCCCTGTATTAAACAACCCCCCTAAAATACTAGCATGATTTTTATTTTCTTGTCTGGATTCTGATGGATTCATCTCCTGCATTCTAGTGCAATCATTTTAGGGAGAGAGAAGAATTATACCCAGGAGTAGGATCGCTAGTTTATAGGAACTAAGCATATATACGTGTTCAAAATATTGCTAAAGACTACCCAGTATGTCTATCACATTTAAACCCCTTCGTCAGTGAAAGAGAGGCTCCAGCACCTCATATCTCCATCAATATTTTATATTATCCACTTTCTTAATTTTTGACATTTGAGCATAAAGTGGTATTTCATGGTCTTGTTAAATTTTTTGTCATAGCTTTAATTTGTTTTTTTTTCCTGATTTTTAGAGAGTTTTAGTTTCTCTTCGTAACACTTTTTCTCATTCAGTGTTCACGTTCTTGCCTGTGTATCTTCTTTGCAAATTTTTTTGTGTGCCCTATCCTCTTACTGCTATTTATGGAAGTTTGCTATCCTCTTACTGCTAATTTATGGAAGTTTGTCATTTTTATAATTCACAAATATTTTCTCCTAGTCTACTATCTGTCCATTATCTTTGTTATGTGTATGTGTTTGAGCAGAAATCCTAATTTTACATGTCAAATCCAAATGACCTTTTGCTGCATAATTTTTGCTTTTTTTTTTTAAAGGGTACAGTTTTGTTTTGTTTTGTTTTTAAGATTTTACTTATTTATTTGACAGAGATCACAAGTGGCAGAGAGGCAGGCAGAGAGAGAGGAGGAAATAGGCTCCCTGCTGAGCAGAGAGCCCAATGCAGGGCTCGATCCCAGGACCCTGGGATCATGACCTGAGCCGAAGGCAGAGGCTATAATCCACTGAGCCACCCAGATGCCCCAATTTTTGCTTTTTACAATCAGATTAATTTAGATCTAATTTTAATGTCCTTTAATAGAGTTCAAACTTTTTTGTGGAAAGATCTTACGCATTCTTTGTCAGGCTTCTTACTAGTTTCTTCGTAGTTTCTGTTGCTATTCTGGATGTTTTATTTTACTTTCTATTTTCTAATTTCTAATTGCTGAAAAGTAGGAACATATTTAATATTTGTCAGTTTGATCTTCGCTCTTCCCACTATTGCTATAAAACTAGTCACTCAACACTCAGGGGCATAAGACAACCACTTTATTCTGTTCATGGATTGTGTAGGTCAAGAACTCTGACAGTGAAGAGCGGAGTGGTTTATCTCTGCCTCATGATGACTGGAGGCTCAGCGGAAGAGATTCAGTGCTGTGAGTGACTCGCCAGCTGAGGGCTGGAACAATCTGAAAGTGCCTTCGTTCACCGAATAGTTGAGACCAGTTGCTGACTGGGACCGCAGCTGATCTTTTGGTCAGAACACCAATATGTGGCCA
Organism: Mustela nigripes; assembly: GCF_022355385.1. Taxonomy (NCBI): domain Eukaryota; kingdom Metazoa; phylum Chordata; class Mammalia; order Carnivora; family Mustelidae; genus Mustela; species Mustela nigripes. The sequence continues at coordinate 124,332,775 of NC_081557.1, read as the reverse complement.
TTCTACTTAGCCTCTCCTCATGGGCTGATTTGGGTTTCCTCACAACATGGTGACTGAGATCCTGAGAGACCAAAGCAGAAGTGGGTAGGCATCTTATGACCAAGCCTTGGCTATCACAGCTTCATTTCTACCATACCCTGTAAATCAACACAGTCACCAACGCCCTACCAAGTAGAGGAGTAAGGGACATAGAGCCCACCATTTGATGGAAGAACTATCAAAAATTTTTCAGGTATGTTCCAAATCACCAAGTCTGCCCTCTGATCTCAATACTATTATTTATAATTATTTACATTTCTTCCACATACACAATATACTCATACTCTCCCAAGAACTCCCCCAATTTTCATCCTGTTATGAATCAGGCTCAAAATCTCATCCAAATCAATTCCAAGTGCACCTAAATTCCTCATGTATGGTTTCTTGAATGCAGCTCCTTGAACACCATCCTTATTAACATGAATATTAGCCACACTTCTTTGACTTGAGCCACTATCTCAGGATGCGGGATTTGATACCCTTAAAAAGACCCTAGTGATAAGACAAACTCTCTAGTAGCCTGGAGGAGGTAGTTGCATGCCCCGAGGGAAGCTGAATGCCTGAGCTACTATGAGAAATAACCTAGGAAGTAATAAAAAGGCTGAGAGAAATGGATGGACTAAAATGGGTATATTATTTGAGGCCGAAAGAACCACCAGAGCTTTATGTCCCACTGAAAGGCTCAAAGATCACACCATTCAATAAGGCAATTAGGAAGGTACCAATGAGTAAAAAAAAAAAAAAAAAAGAGCAGTGCTACTAGGTGTTCAGTGGTGACTCTCTTCTGCAGGCCAGGACCAGTGATGTGGGAAGTTGTTACAGAGCTGGATTCTTTAATAGTAATAAAGGCCATGCGGTGGTACTTAATCACTAAAACCCAGGTGAAAGAGGAAGCCAAAGGCCCTTGACCCACAGAGAGTTGTTGAAATGGTTAATTGAACATGGTGTCCTCAGGAGCAAAACAGACAGGCAGCCAATAAGACTGCTGCTTAACATCACTAGTAAGAAGAAAGCACGAATGGAGAAGCACAAAGTTGGAGCTGGCTATCCAGATAAATATTCATGATCCCTTGCTCTGTTCCCTATCTGAGCCAATTTTCAGATCAGGACCCACTGACTAAAGAAGTGCCTAGGCCCCAGGAAGAAAGATCTTGTAAACCTATAGTGCTCTACCAAGCATAGCCTGTCAGATTCCTTCAGTCCTTCCCCAAGCTACCTGCAGCCATGAATTTGAGGGGCTATCGACCGCAGAAATAGAAATATCTGCACTTTATGAGGTCTGTGGGTCACGAAGTCCTAGTTGACATTCTCAGAGACCTGAAACATCACCATGGCCTACCTGTTAGTGTAGGGGAAGATGGGAGTAGTTAATAAATGGAGTCCTGGCCAAAGTCCAATTTATTTTTCCTATTCCTGAATGCATTATTGGGGTTGACATACCCAGCAGTTAAAACCCTGGGGACCATCAGGTCCCTGGCCTGTGAGTAGAACTACCATTGTGGGGAAGGCTTCTGAAATGCCCCCACACACCTCCCTCTAGCAAAAAGAAAACATCAAAGCTAATATTGCATGAAGACGGGTGGGTGCTAAGGATTAATGCTACCATTAAAGACCTAGAGGATTCAAGGATGGTGATTCTTACCATATCTCAATTTAATTGGCCATTCTGACCCCTGCAGAAACTGGATAGATCCTGGAAAATCACTAGAGACTATTACAAGTTTCACTAAGCGACAACCCCAACTGCAGCTGCTGTGCCAGTTCTGATGTCTCACTTTTTGAGTAGATTCATATGGCCTCAGGAATGGTTGATGCCGTCATTTGTCTGGAAGATTTCTTTTTATATCTTTCATTCAGGAAAGAAGATCAAAAACACACTGCATTCATATGGAAAGGACAATAATACATAGTTTTGCCCCAAGACTATATGAACCCTCCCTTCCTCAGTTGTAATGTAATCCAAAGTGATCCGAACCATTGGGACCTCTTACAGAGCATCATATCTATTCACTACATCAATGATATCATGCTGATAGAGCATAATCAATGAGAGGTGACAAGTACACTGGAGGACTTTATAAGACAGACATGCTCGAGAAGATGGAAATTTAAACCCGATAAAGACGGAGAGAGCTATCACTTCAATAAAGTGTTTAGGGTGTCCAGTGGTCAGGGACATTCTGTGATGTTCTGCCAATAATTAAATTGTTCTATCTAATATCTCCTACTGTAAAATAGAAGCATAACATTTACTGTAAAGCTTATGACCAGCCCCAATGGCAGAATCTTAGTGCAAATTCTAGGGTTCTGAAACAGTATCGTTCCATCTGTAATGGAGAGTTATACACACACTTTTTGAAAAATAGCTCTTACACGGCTACGGAGCTGTGGTAGAGAGCTAGAATGTTTGAGCTCTGGACACCAAATTCATTATGCAACCTTAACTATAAAACATGAGCAGGGGAATATTGAACCAGTCAAATGGTAAAGACACAAGGGCCCCGTAGCAATCCATCATTAGATAGGAATGTACATCCAAGCTTGATCATCAGCATGTCTGGAGGGCACAGCAAGCTACAAGAGCAGGAGGCCTGGATCCACCTGTCATTCCTGACAGGTTACGAGCATCCCATCTCCAGCTCATACCTCCTGTTGTATTAGGGAAGAGAGGGAGTCCTATATAATCAAATGAAAGAGGAGGAAAATGCCCAAGCTTTGTTTACAGATGGATTTTTTCCATATTACACTCCTGCTCAAGAGCGGCCTTGAGACACAATTGCAAAAGAAGGTATTATTGAGTAAAACTCTACTCAATGGGTAGAGTATTAGGTGGTACACCTGGTCATATTCTCTTTATATGAAAGTAGAAGCCTCCTGGGGTAGAATATATGCAGACTCGTGAAAGTAGAAAATGGCTTGCCTGGCTAGTTAGGGACCCGGAAGGGAAAAGATTAAAATCTCGGAATCCAAAGTGAGGAATTCTGGGGTAGATAAATGGAATAAGCATATAGAATTGCATGTGAAGTATGCAAAATAACCAAGTAGGCAAAATAAGTTGGCCAGTGAGCTAGGCTTTATCAGTGTCTGCTGCAGTGCTGGCAAAATGTACACACAAAGTGGCCACAGCAGCTAAAATAGAGATTTTGTATAGGCCCAAGAGCACAGACTTCCACTAACCAAGGCCAATCTAGCTACTTCCAATGTCTAACCAGCCAACACCAGAGACCAATACTAAGCTCCTGACATGGCAATGTTCGTCAAGGAAATCAACTGGCCATTTGGTTGCAAACTAACTTCATTAGGATTCTTCCATCTTGGAAGTTCCAGCAGTTTCTTCTCATAAGCATAGACACTTATTCCTAATGCAGGTTTGCCTTTCCTGCCCACAAGAAAGTACCACTATCTGGGGAATTTATGGAATGCCTAATCTATAGATACGGAATTCCACATAACATTCAGCCAGGGAACCCACCTTACCACAATAGAGAAGTTTAAAAGTGGGCTCATGACCATGGAATTGAGATCATATCATATTCAATTTCACCCGCATCACCCAGAAGCTGCTGGCCTGTTGGAGTAAGGAATGGATCAATGAAGGGGCAGCTAAAGCACCAGCCAGAAGTAATGCCTTGTGAGGATATGGTACCATTCTCCAGGAAGCAATACACCAATTTATTCAGAGAACTTTCTATGGCGTTTTGATCCTATCAGGAAGAATACATGGGCTAGAACCAAAGGATAGAAGCTGAACTGGCCCCACTATCACTCTCAGTGATCTACTGGGATATTCTGTAGATTCTTGTCTTCACAACTCTGGGCTCTGCAAGATGAGAGGCCCTGCTCCCGAAGGAGGCATGCTCTCCCCAGGGGACACATACAGTCTCAGTGAAGTAACATCTACAGTTGCCCAGTAAGTTATTTGAGATCTTTGTTTTCAAGGACCGGCAAGCAAGAAGAGGAGTCATCAGCCTGTCAGAAGTAACTGACCCTGAACAGCATGATGAAGAAATCTGCCTGGTACACCAGAGAGACAAGGAAGAATATATGCAGCACTCAGGCGACCCAATTTGACTACCTTTTTGCCCACGTGAATGGAAACATGCGGAAATTCTGGCTAGAGAAGTTTATGTTTAATAGGGAGTCACACTCCAGAAAAACGACCAAGACCAACATAGGTAGCAGCTGAGGGTGAAGGAGATTTCGAAGAAAGAGTGGAAGACAGAGGCGATGAGTACCCGTTGTAGCGCTGAGACCACCTGGAGAGATGGGAACTCTACTCTGTCACACTAACATCCCTCCAGTGTCCCTTCAGGAAGTGAGGGCCACCAGAGCCCGTGAAGAGCTATTTCCAAATGTCTCAGAGAAGTAGATCTGTGTGACCCAAGTGGTGGATGATTGAAGATAAGGAGAGGTGTTACTCAGCTCCCCGTCTAAAAAAAGAGTTGCCAACCAGGAAAGGGAGTTAACCAAAACTAGCTGTTAACTAATTCAGGATTCACATCAGCATTCAAGCCACATTCCTGCTCTCCTGGGAGTAGACCCTGTTGAATGATTGAGCGAGGCAGTGGTAGAAGAAGTCAGGCTCTTCTTGCAGTTGCCTCCAGCCAATAACCAAGCAAGGCAGTGGTTTGAAGGGACTGGCCCTTTACATACAGTGCAGGTATTCTGTTCTGGGCCTTTCTGCTGGGATGGCTGGGACACAGGTCATCTTACTCTGATAATCTTCTCTGCTCATCCTGCTTCTTCCACTTCTAATTCACAGAGGTCACTCTCCTGTGAACAATTTTTATACTTACAACTCTATCTCAGTTTCTGCTCTCCAGAGAACCCAACCTTCATTCAACACGTGTTTTGTTCATTTTTGTAATCGAACAGCATGCCTGGAAAGATAATAGGTGCTCAATAAATGCTTTGCAAATAAAAGCTAGATTGCCTATGCATGCTATGATAGGACTATATGCTTACTCATGGTCAAGTAACATGACCAATGCCAACACAATTTCTTTTCTTCTTTTTTAGTCATCTTCTGATTCATAAAACTTTTAGGGATTTGAACACAGCAAAGATGTTGATGTTTTTGTTGGCTTCTTATTCATTAGACACAATTTAATTCTTCCAAGTCCTTTGCAGTTTTCTGATGCAGAAAATTTTCCATGCTGGGAAAAGAAGAAAAATTTGTGTTTATATCACAAGGAATATTCAGTAAGTATTTCTCTCAAATGACTAAAGATGTGTTCATCAAATCCAGTCGCATTTGAGATGCTACCCATAAGGCCAAGGCAATTGGAATAGCTGATGGGCTATTTCAAACAAAAACAAAACCCACATAAAAGCCCTTGAAGCAACTCAGAAGCCACCCACGTAGCCGACCCGAGCAATCCGTCAAGGCACGGAGGCAGGAACTAACTCATGTGGTGGCTAAAAGACTATTGGAAGAAGTTCTCAAAAGCTTGTAGATTTTATGAGGGAGCCTTTAAGATGAGAAATAGAAAGTGATTTAGATCAGCTGCCCCCACCGTGAATCAAATTTCCTGTGTCACTTTGTAGATGGCTTCACAGCTATATATAATGCTTTGCTCCGAAAACTATTATAAATAGCACTACCCAAATACACTCCATAGAATGAGAGCAGTTCCCATAGTGCCTCTAGATAGATGAGAATGTCTCTCCCCAGGTCAAAGAGGTATTTAAAAGGAAAGAAGTTGGGCCAATTGTTTTATCCCAGGAATGAGAAGAAATAGCCCCATAAATTTTCTTTGAGCCCATCAGTGACAAAGTGAGTGAAAAGCGGACCTCTGGACTAAAAGCATGACACGTTCTCCACCATAGTGTTTCCCAGGGGTCTCGACTTAGTTTATCTTATAAAATTTGAGGAAACTTAAAGACCTACTGTAAATTCCCATTTAGCCCTTCCTATTCCCACTAAAAGCCCCACAGTCATTTTTGAGTATGAATTTTGGAGTGACTTGTAGCATCATTAGAGTCGAGCACTGTGCAAAGTCCCATGGAGGCTACCAAGACCTATGTCTGCCTCAGAGCCAAGCCAGTATGCTGATCTTGAACTTCCCCCTTGGGCATCCGTGATTACATGCTGTGCTGAAGTCTGCAGTGGTTTTGTGATTGAAAATAGATGCAGTTGAGGATCAGGGCTATAAACTCCTTTCTTCTTGAGACATGAAGTGCATGTCTAAGTACGTGCTTCCTTCTACCATCTTAAGAAACATGGGGCAATTTTTCATTGTCCTACCACTTCATTCTCCTTCAAGTTAAAATGCAACATTTTTCTCATGCACAATTTCCTCACCCCTTTGTTTTGTCAACGCGTAAGAGACTCGTTTAATAAGAGAGACCCTGAAGCATGCAAAGCATAATTGACTTCATCTAAAGAGAATATTCTTCACATGTTCCTGTGGATGTTTGTAATTTGTTTATGCTAAATACAAACAAACACCCCAGTTTGTTGGCACATTAAACAACTGTTACCATATGTCTGACATAATTCTGGGGATAGGAGTGAATTTTAAGAGTAAATTCAATTTCTTGTGCTAAATACATCTCTTTTAAAAGGGAAAAGAATTGCCTTCAATGGAAGCTTCTACAAGAAGCCCTTTAAATGCAAATTGCTAGAGGAACCTTGCAAATCCCTTACCAATAATATACTCCACTCCTAATTTCTCTTCAACTGTCAGGCACAAAAACAGTTGCTTTTCTAAGATCACATTCCCAATGGCTAAAATATACGTGTGCAACAGACTATGATTTTTAACTGGCATTAGGTTTCCAAAAGTGTAAATATGACATAGCAGCAAAAAAGAAAAGAAAGGGGCACCTGGGTGGCTCAGTGGGTTGAGCCCCTACCTTCAGCTCAGGTCATGATCTCAGGGTCCTGGAATTGAGCCCACATTGGGCTCTCTGCTTAGCAGGGAGCCTGCTTTTCTGCTCTCTCCCTCTGCCTGCCTCTCTGCCTACTTGTGATATCTGTCAAATAAATGGATAAAATCTTAAAAAAATTAAAAAAAGAGGGTTTTGGTAATAAATAGTATTTATTGAAAATGCAAACATGCCATTTCTGGTAACCACACAAAGGAAGGTAGCAAGCCTAGCCCCTAATCATAGTTATCAAAATACACATGATACTATATTTCTTGCAAGCCAACAGCGATGTTTTTAACATTTTTGGAGCTAATAAGAAATCTACTTTTTCCTGAGATCAATTAAAGAAAAGTTCCATGAGCAGAGATGTAAACTCTTTCTTTTCAATAATTTAGTGAGCGTAATTGTACATGCCATGCCAAAAAAAAGAAAAGCGCACAAAATAGTGCGTTAGCATTTTTGCTTCAAATAAATGACACAATAGATTGAACAGTTGATTACTGAGTGGCAAGAAATGAATCAGTATATACTTAACTGGAGGCATCATATAACTAAAGAAGAAATTCCAATTTTGAAGACTGGAGGTATTATGGGATGCCGTAAAGAGAACTCCTAGGAAACTATAAGACATAACTGGATAGTATCCATGAAAGATGATGTTGTAATTATCAACTGGTGCATCGCAAACTACTCCAAACATTAGTGGCTTTAAATAACAACTTAGTATGATGATGTCTTACTCTTTCGAAGTCCGGAATTTGGACGGGACACAGTGGAGACCATTTGTTTCTGTTCTACAGTGTCTGAGGCCTCAGCTGGGATAACTCAAATGACTGGGGGCTAGAGAAATGGAAAGAGAGAACTGCTCCCCTCTCGCTCTCTCCCCCCAACCCTCCCTCCCTGCTGTGATTCCCCTGTGTGCACTTTGGGTCCTCCCATAGTGCGGTAGCCTCAAGACTATCAGACTTCTTACCTGAGGACTGAGGGTATAAGAAGACCAGACCAAAGCTTCCAGGCTCCTAATATCTAGACCCAAGATTGGCATAGCATCACCAGTCAACCAAGGTCAAGGGGAAGGGAATCACATCACACTCCTCAAGGGATAAATTATCAAGGAATTTTGGCCCTTTTTAGTTAACCACAGGTAGATGATAGAGATTTGAAAATTCAGAATGTATAAAAAAAATCATGATTTCTTTTTAAAAATCTTTTTGATGAGAAAAAAATTTACCTGAGTTATGTAGACAATTACACCCATTCTGAACTCACATGAATGGGCACAAATTCAAAAACACTGTATTGGATCTCGTTACTTTTATCCTATATCTTTACCACTATTACTTTGGTTTTCTATGTTCTTGATATTTAATAGCAATGATATTTAAAACGTGATATTTTAATCCATAACAATAGCATTATTTTCTCCTCTGATGTAAAATCTTCAACCAAGAAAGGCAATCTATTAGGAATATCTACTGTGGTTTCAAACAGTCTTTCTGAAGAAAGAATGGTTTTGTATTCATATCCACCTTAAAGAAAGTGAATTTTTTTAGAAATACAATGCAGTAATTTAACATCAGAATAACACATCTGAGTTTGAAGAAACGTTGAATCACTTGATTAAAGATAAAACAAATCCATACCTACCAAAGGTCCTAAAAACATGCCTTAAAGACCACATAATCTATACCTGAATAAAGTGAAACTGGGTAGCGATGCAGAACCATGATAATCCGTGGGCCCTGAGACTCCTGACAGTGTGAAACCAGGACAGTTGCCTAAGCTTCATGAATGCCTCAGGAAGCACCGGCACCCCTCTTCCTCCTAGCGTCGCTTGCTGGCATAGAGCTACCTGTTCTGCCTGACATGCAGTTTGATTCAGCAAATGTGGAGGAGAAGTAAGAGCCATTCGAGAGAGTAAATATTAAATGACATAGCCATTGCCCAGGTGGGGGTTTTCATCTAGTGATGATTTTCTTTCTCCCTCCCTCCATTCCTTCCTTCTTTCCTCCCTCCGTTTATTTATGTATGTATTTATTTATTTATTTATTTCATGACGATTTCCTAGCTCCCAGCCTTCTTGTCCCCATCTTCTTTGCCCTCCTTGAAGCAGACTTGTGGCATTATATTCCCATTGCTCATTCAACATGCATCTGCTGAATGCTTAATCTGCACAAATTATGTGAACTACTTGTAAATAAAAACAAAGATGCCATTGTTCCATGCATCGTGTATTAGTTTCCTAGAGCTACCAGGACGATGTACCACAAACTAAGTGGTTTAAACAACAGGAAGTTATTGTCCAACACCAATGGAGGCTGACATCTGAGCTCAAGCTGTCATCTGCATTGGTTCCTTCTGAGGAAGGATTGTTCCTTGCTTCTCCGAGCTCCTAGTGGTTGGCTGACAATCTGCTGCATTCCTTGACTTTTAGATCTCTGCCTTCATCTTGACATGGTGTTCTCCCTGTATGTGTGCTGTGTCCAAGTCCCTCTTTTTCATAAGGACACTATTCATATAGGATTAGGGGCCCACCCTACTCCAGTGTTACCTTGTCTTACTGATTATCTCTGCCACAACCTTACTCCCAAATAAGTGAGTGAGGTACTGTAGGTTAGGACTTCAACATATGAATTTGGGGGTGATATAATTTAATTCATAGCTCTTGGGGTCAAATTTTCAGAGCAACTCCCCACTCTGCCCAATGAATACATCAACTTTATTTCTGCCTAAAGAATGAGAATAGGGGTGCCTGGGTGTCTTAGTGGGTTAAGCCTCTGCCTTCAGCTCAGGTCATGATCTCAGGGTCCTAGGATTGAGCCCCACATCAGGCTCTCCACTTGGCGGGAAACCTACATCTCCCTCGCTCTCTGCCTGCCTCTCTGACTACTTATGATCTCTGTCTGTCAAATAAATAAATAAAGTCTTTGGAAAAAAAGAATGAGAATAAATAAGGACAGGGTGATCACAAGAGTTAGCCCACTCTCAAATACGATAAGGTTTATTCTGTTTATGTTCTGCACAGGGAAAATATAGAATAAATGTTTTATGCAAAAGAAAGTAGGAAGGTTTCCTTGAGTATCTAGAATGTATTCACATAAGCTTATTAGGCATTGTTCCCGGGCACTGAGGAGACAGCAGTGAACAAAATGGACAAAAATCTCTGTGCTCATGAAGATTCCATTCCAATGAAGGAAGACAGGAAAAACAAATTTAAAAAGTTACACGGTACTTGAGAAATTGTCAATTGCTATGAAGAAAAACAAGACAGAGTAAGAAGGATGTGGAAGTGCAGGAAGTGGGGCAGGGGCTAAACTTTTAAACAGGGGGTTCCAGGAGCCTCAGCCGGAAGGTGACAATTAAACAAGTCGCTGATGGACATGAGTGGGCAAGTCATGGGGACAGCTGGTGAAGGAGTGCTGCAGACCAAGGAAAGAGTGGGTTAGGAGTATCACTGGTGTGTTGAAGGAAAACAAAGAGCCAGATATGGCTGGGGGAAGAGAGATGATGCGTATGGTGGGTGGATAAGGTCAAAGAGAGGTAAGGGGCAGATCATAAGGGTGTGTAGGCGATTGTAAGGATTTCAGCTTTTCTCCAATTAAAGGAGGAAGTCTTCGGAAAGTTCTGAGCAGAGGAGTGATGTGATCTGATTTGAGTTTTATTAGGATCACACTGGGTAGTAGAAGTGGAGGTGAAGAGAAGTATTTGGATTCTGGATATATTTTGAAAGGGAGGCCAATGGGGTTTGAGATGGATGGATGTAGGGTATAAAAGGAAGGAGAGAAGCAAGGAAGCAAGGAAAGCAGGAAGGAGGAAAGAAATGATAACTCCAGTTTTGACTTGGGTCAAGTGGCAAATTCTCCTCACTTTTCATTGTTATCAATTATTCATTTTCATCTAGGCAAGATGAAACATATTCAATAGCTAAATCCAGAAATAAAGGAAAAAAAACAGGTAATAAATTGCTTTAAATTTGAAATTTTAAAAATTCCCTGGGAAGAAGCAATCAGTTAGATGCAAAATGTGAGAAATTCCACAGGATGAAAAATCCAGGTTGTTCAACAAATAAATAAATTTCAAAAAAAAAAAAAACAGGAAAAGGTGAACCTATAGATTAAAAGATACTTAAGGGGTGCCTGGGTGGTGCAGTTGGTTAAGTATCTGACTCTCAGTGTTGGCTCAGGGGATGATCTCAGGATTGTGAGATTGAGTCAGGTATCTGGCTCTGCCCGGGGCATGGAACCTGCTTAGAATTCTCTCTGTCCTCTCCTTCCTCTCTCTCCCCATTTTTAAAAAATGATAAAAGTTACCAAAGAGATGGATCCATCAAATATAACGTATAGACCCTGTTTGGATGCAACTGTATAAAAGAAAAAAAAAGGTTCCTGGAGGGGACAGGAGTGGGAGGGATGGGGTGGCTGGGTGATGGACACTGGGGAGGGTATGTGCTATGGTGAGTGCTGTGACTTGTGTAAGACTGATGAACCACAGACCTGTACCCCTGAAACAAATAATACATTCTATGTCAATAAATAAATAAATAAAAGAAAAAAATTATGAGACGATCAGAGAAATACAAAAATTGATTTATTTGTCATTGGTTACTTGATTATATTAAGAAATTATCGCTAATTGGGTGATATGATACTGGTATTATAGTGGACTTTTCAAAAATAAGTTATTTTTTATGGACATACTAAAATGTTTATAGATAAAACATGATGTCTAGGATTTGCTTCATCATAATCCAGTAGAGAAATGAAAGATGACTATAATGGATGATTATTACTCATTTTGCTATTCTCTCTACTTTTATGTATGTTCAAAATTTTACATAATAAAGAGTGAATGAATGCAAAAATAAATAAGTACATCAGTACAATGTTATGTCAGTACATTAAAAATTGGTAACATGATGAGGCGCCTGGGTGGCTCAGTGGGTTAAAGCCTCTGCCTTCGGCTCAGGTCATGATCTCAGGGTCCTGGGATCAAGTCCCGCATCGGGTTCTCTGCTCAGCGGAGAGCCTGCTTCCTCCTCTCTCTGTCTCTGCCGGCCTCTCTGCCTACTTGTGATCTCTGTCAAATAAATAAAATCTTAAAAAAAAAAAAATTGGTAACATGAGCCGCCTTAGGAAAACAGTGGCTGGAGCAGGGATAAGGGAGATTTTTTCCCTGCCTCCTCTGTTGTATCTTTCAAATATCACACCATGGAAAGATACTATCTATTAATAAATACGATAAAAATATTAAGCTGCCCTGGCAGGTGTGTGGAAGGAGAAGCAGCCTGAACCGAAGAAACGTCCCAGGACAAGCTGCTGATTATTTTCTCCCTGAATCTCCCTGCTCTGATCTTTTGCTAGCCTCAGGTTGTCTCATGACTCCTCATTCTGAAGCAATGCTTAATTCAGCAGAATATAAGCCAAAATTACAATGACTCAGAGAATGGTACCCCTGAGTATTAGAGCACATATCATTCTGAAGCAAATTTTTCCATGCAAGTTTCATCGGCTCAGTTCAAAAACAGTGCTTACGTTGCAGGGAACTGTGGACACTATTAACCTCTGATTTAGGATGGTCGTCTGTCTTCCTGAACTAACAGATAGGTTACTATCTTTGTACTTTTGGTGAGCAGGTGAGGTTTCATGATATGACCACTGTCTATATGGTGGGAGTAACTTTTATTCAAGACATGAATATATCATATCTTATCTAAATGAGAGATATATTTTATTTTATGCAAAATGTCCCACCATTCCATATAGCTCCATTAACTTTGCAGGGCACCTGTACGTTAATCATAAATCTTTTGAACTTCTAACACTCAGAGACCAATTTCAAGGACAACTATTAATCCAAAGGGTCTTCTGTGATGCTCTCTAAACTTTAAGACTTGAACAAATAGCTTTTTCAGAAAGGTGTGAGTAAATTACTTTCCTCATCCTTTTGGAGAGTCTGAAATCAGCTGAACTCTTACATTTTTAATTTCTTAGTCTAAGAATCTAATCATGGAATAAACAAAGTTGAATAGACTGATTCATGTGAAAACTATCTGGGTTTTTTGTTTGTTTGGGTTTCTTTCCCAAATATTGGCCATCCTTTCAGTTGCTGTCCCTATGATTTATGGCTGAAACTTTCATTTTCTACTTCAACCTTGGAAATAAGACATAAAAAACAAAGTTAATAGGGGGTTCCTGGATGGTGCAGTGGGTTTAGCCTCTGACTCTTGGTTTGGGCTCAGGTTGCAATCCTGGGGTGGTGGGATTGAGTGCCACGTCGGGCTCCGCAGTCAGTACACTCTGCTCAAGTTTCTCTCTCTTTCCCTCTGCCCCTCCGCGTGCACTCACGCTTACTCTCTCTAAAATAAATAAATAAATCTTAAAACAAAAAAATAAAACAAAACAAAAAAAACATGGGAAGCCTGTCTTTGGCTCCAGTCATGATCCCAGGGGCTCCCTGCTCAGCAGGAAGCCTGCTTCTCCCTCTCCGCCTCCCCCTGCTTGGGTTCCTTCTCTCACTGTGTCTCTCTCTGTCAAATAAAACAAAATCTTAAAACACACACACACACCAAAGTGAGTAGATTTCACACTTAGCCTTTTAGGTCAGTGTTTTTTGTGTGTCTAGCAGAGTCTTAGCATTTGGTTAAAAAAAAAAAAAATCATTAGTGTCTTACCTCCTAAAGATGAACTGCATAAGTGTGTTAGTTGTTGAAGCAAGTTTAATGGCAAGAGTTCCCGTGTGAGAATCAAGGGTTCTGCTACAAACTACCTTTGCAAGCTCTAGCTACCCTGCTTACACATCTCTGACTTCTTCATGTAAAAAGTGAGAGAATTTGATTAGGCAGCCTTAAAATGTGCTTTCAGCTTTTAGAGCTCATCATTTTTAATTTTTTAAAGAGGAGCACGTTAGAATCTATTAATTCAGGAGTTCTTACTTCAACCGTATCCTAAAATTATTTACGAATCTCTCACTTAGGACGGGGAGTATTGTTTTAAACACTATTAGTGTCGGGGCACCCGGGTGGCTCAGCCGGTTAAGCATCCGTCTTCAGCTGGGACCGTGATCCTGGGGTCCTGGGATGGAGTCCCGAGTGAGGCTCCCTTGCTAAGCAGGGAGCCTGCTTCTCTGTCTCCTGCTCCACCTGCTTGTGCTCTCTCTCTCTTTCTAGCAAATAAAATTAACAAGTTTTTAAAATAAACAGTATTAGTGTCCACACAACATCCATTTTCCCCTCCTCCTTGCTAAGACAGCCCTAATTTAATGTATACCAATGTTGTGTTCCACTAAAATACTGCCGCTTCAGGGACTCTTGCCAGTGGAAACAGAAGTTGCTGAATGATGCTTCCAATAAAGCTCTTTCAAAGACGGTAGACTCTGCTAGCAGGTATCTTTCACACTCCCTGGTTATTGTCTTCTCCCTGCCTGGAACCTGGACACAACATTAGAGGTGGAATACGAGGCAACAAACACAGCTGCGAAGAAAAGGGTATGTTTCTTCGGGTCGGCATGACAGAGAGCCAAAACTGAATAACAAACTTAGAAACTTACACTCTCGTGGTGCTAGAGGCTACACATCAAGCTGTCAGGAGGTCCACGCTCCCTTGGCTCTTGGAGATCCTGGTGGCCCCAGGCATTCCTTTGCTTGGGGTAACGTAGCTCCAATCCTTGCCTCTTCCTCACATGACCATCTCCTTGTGGGCCTCCATCTACATTTTCCTCTTCTCCGAAGGATGTCAGTCATATTGGATCCTAAGGACCTCATCTTCTTGACTACATCTGCAAAGATCCTATTTCTAATAAGGTCACATTCCCAGGTACTGGGGGTTAGGACTGCAGTACCATTGTGTATATGTTGGGAGGGCAATTCAACCCACAACGATCTCAGTGGAATTCTGGAGCTCCTTGATCAGCTCTGGCTTGTCTACTTCTGAACTTACTAGGTGAGAAAAACAAAGCCCCCAATCTGTTTAAGCCTCTGCTTATTCAGCGTTTTTTGCATTCAGAAGAGAACTCAACTTCTATCTGACACAGTAACTTCAAAGCGAAGCCTGGCAATTACAAAATTATCTGACATAGGGAGCCTCCCTATTCAGAGAGGATAGTTTTAATTTCTTAAAGATAGAGACGATTATTCTCTTCTGAGAGAGTGGGGTGAGGGTGGTGAGAACCTGTGCTCAGCTAAGATTTTTCTAGTCGTAATTTAAAGATCAAATGTGTTTTCAAAATAGAGTTACCTAGATACAGAAAAGGTCAGTGGGCGTGTATTCAGCAGCCAGATTTAAGACCTAACTCTACCTTGGACTGACACTTATCTCAGATATTTCTTCATTAGTCACAACTCTGTACCTCAGTGAATGAGAATACAAATGCAGCTTTGTGCTTCAATTACCAGAAGCACGGTTTACTTGTCCAACACAATCAGGTTCGATTTTATGATCTTATCTTTCTGCCAGGTGCGGTGCTCAGAAATACATGTGCCAGAAAACACTTCAAGCAGGCAAGGTTGAAATTTGTCTTAATTTTGAGAGAGTTGCGGAGTCCTTAGACCATTTTCATGGCATCTATACCAGGAACATAACCATGATTTATTCAGCTTATTTATGGCTCCATCACTCGGGACAGGCAATTATTCCCGTCATCTCTGTTAGTCAGAGTGCCCTGAATTGTTCATTTGACTGCTCAGCAGGCTCAGAAAGGCTGACATCAGAGTAAACAGATATTCCTATCATTTCTGCCTAAGAAATAGAAGGGCAAAGTTGATTAGTCAGGACTTTCTATCCTTCCATCCAAAAAATTATTTATTGAGTGCCTATCTTGAGCCAGATTAATGCCAAGCACTGAGGATTAAATAAATAGGACACAGCCCCTACCTTCAAGGAGCCTACAGTTTAGTTACAGAGATAGGAAATCAACTGATAGTCTCAAGACACTGAAGTAAATGCTGAGATTGGTTGACGAACAGATGTGAGGGAAGCATGCAGGCAGAGCAATTAGCTCCTCTCTGGGCAGTCCAAGTGAAGTTCCGGACTAAACTGGTGTCAAAAGTTAGACCTGCAGGAATTAGCCAAGTTAGAGGGAAGAGCATATGCAAAGACTCAGAAGTAAAGCAGCACGTGACATAATTGAGACCTGCACAGAGTTCAGTATAATGGAGTGTGAGGTGGAAAATAGCAGTAAAAACATATGAAATGTGGTCCACATCCTGAAGGCACTGGGGAGCCTCTAGAACAGTGGTGAGTCAGACAGTTAATGATCAGGCTTGTAGAAAGTATCTTTCTGGCAACAGTATACAGATGGTTCAGAACCGAGCGGGACTGGACATGGTGAAACCAGTAGAAGTCGGCTGACGTATTCTAACGGAGGAAGGAATAGCGGAAAAGGAATGAAAAGACACACTTAAGGAGTAAAATTGCCAGCACTTTATGAGTTATCAGATTTAGAAGCACCCCAAAATGACACTAAAATTTATGGTTTAGTTAACTGGTATGCATGGGTGTGAGGAAGTATTCTTATAGCTTAAAAGTTAGGAAATGGCAAAAATTGTTCATTCTTTTATGCCGATGCTGAAGATCCATATTCAAATTTCACATTCATACTTAATAAAGTAACTGAGTTATGGTCCTTAATCAAATTTCTAATATAAAAACTATTTGGGGGCACCAGGGTGGCTCAGCGGCTTAAGGGTTTGCTTCAGCTTAGGTCATGATCCCGGGGTTCTGGGATTGAGCCCCTTTGGGCTCTCTGCTCACCAGGGAGCCTGTTTCTCCCTCTCCCTTTGGCACTCCCCCTGCTTGGGCTCTCTCTAGCTCTCTTTCTCTCTCTGTTAAATAAATAACTAAAAATCTTTTTAAAATAAACTACTTGCATTTTTTTTAATTGTTTTCATGAAAGGTCAGTTTTTTTGCTTTCTTTTTTTTTTTTAAGATTTTATTTATTTATCGGAGAGAGAGGGCAAGAGAGCAAGCACAGGCAGACAGAATGGCAGGCAGAGGCAGGGGGAGAAGCAGGCTCCCTGTAGAGCAAGGAGCCCGATGCGGGACTCGATCCCAGGACGCTGGGATCATGACCTGAGCCGAAGGCAGCTGCTTAACCAACTGAGCCACCCAGGCATCCCACTACTTGCATTTTTTTAACATGAGAAGCAAACTTAGTTCAGAAACTAGCT
Source organism: Mustela nigripes (assembly GCF_022355385.1). NCBI lineage: Eukaryota > Metazoa > Chordata > Mammalia > Carnivora > Mustelidae > Mustela > Mustela nigripes. Next base: position 124,315,701 of record NC_081557.1, on the reverse strand, counting down.
ACTGATGAGGATGAATGATGAAACAAAAATTTGTAGAGTATAAAAGTCTTAATGTATGAAGCAGTAGTTCTCCATTATTTTGTATCTCACAGTCTCGTTAAGAAACCCCTCCCACATCATGGAGCACTGGGTGTGGTGCATAAACAATGAATCTTGGAACACTGAAAAAAATAAATTAAATTAAATTAAAAAAAAAAGAATCCCCTCCCACAACATGTTAAGATAAACTCTCAGAATAGTGTTTTGCTGAAAGGTCATGGGTATGGAACGAGGAGCACATGCTTGCTAACTACGACATGTGAGGGGGCCTGAGACATGGGGTGTGGGGACCAACATATTATATAATATAATATTGTTATGTAATACTATTAATATAATATATAATATGTTATCATATTATAAATATGGGTATTTATAATATATAATATGATAACATATTATAAATACCCATATTTATAATATATAATATGTTATCATATTATATATTATAAATACCCATATTTACAGGTAACCAACCACAGGCCCCCATATTTGATGACTACAAAAGGAAGACTATCAACCAAAATCCATTCTCTACTTTGTTCTTGGCACCAGGCTACCCACCTAGACTGCATTTCCCAGCCTTCTTTGCAGTTAAGTGTTGCCCCATGACAATATTCACCAAAGGAACATGAGCAGAAATAATGAGTGCCACTTCTAAATCTGGGCCCTATGATATTGCAAAAATTCCTCCACATTTTCTCTTTCCTTCAAGCTGAACACAAGCATAACTGTACCCAGAAGATGAGAACAACGCCCTAGGGAATAGCATGGGCTAAAACAGAGGGAGCTTGCATCCCTGGGTGGCCACAGGGAGCGGAACTGCTAGCCTCCCTGCTCTGGATTGCTGTGAAGGAAAATAAACCTTTTTGTCCTGGTGTATCTGTTATAGCAGGTTTGTCTTTGTTCCAAATAACATAATCTTTTTCATTTTCCTTCCCTTCTGCAACACGGCTATTTCATTTTAGCAATATTGTCTTCCATGTCTGTAAATATCATAAGAGGTGTAAATGCAACTCTGTTATTCTCATTTCTCGTATCATAATCATGTTCCAGGATCAAAATTATCTTCAATTATTTATTTTAAAATAAAAAATGAAATCACTCAGAGAAGATTAGTACAGGGCAAAAAAGTTTGTGCTCTTTGAGCTTCTCCCTTTTTGTAGCAAGTGCTGTAGCCACAAGTGTATGTAGTGAATAGGGAAGGTTGGAGGCTGTGACATGGTCAGGATGGCAATATAGGTCATTCCCAACTTCAGTTCCCTCCCAAGAAGAACAGCTAGCAACTTTCCATAGAAAAGATACCATCATGAAAATCCCAGAACCTGGGGGGAAAGCTGAAGCAGGCCCCTTGACTGCAGAGACCAGGAAGGACAGCATAAGAGGGTAAGAGGAACAGCTACCCTCTGACTACATTGCCCCCACCTCCTGGTAAGTACAGTGCTGCATTGAAAGGTTCCCCTAGACATAGGGTTTCACCAATGGGTAAAGACAGACTAAGGTAGACATTCAGCACCCCCACCAGTTGCAGATGCATCCCAGAAGGCCCACTCGTGTCTTGTCTGACAGGAATTGAAGGGGGAGTCTCTGAGGCTTGACTTCTGGAGATCAGAGAGAGACAGAATGGGGGAGTGCGGCTTACAGCAACCAGCACTGAGATCTTGGTAAACCACATTCTTGCAGTGGCCTCTGAGCAGAGATCCCTGGCAGCTTCTCTGCCCATCTGCAGAGCTGAGCTGGTGGCCCTTTCTAGCCAGAAAGCCAATTGCTAGTACTGCCTGATTTGAGTCTCCAGGGAATAGGCCATACTGGCCGTGGAACCCGTTCTACCACCCCACCTGGATAGGAAAGCAAACTCACAACCCTGCCCGATTGCTGAGCATAGCCTCTACTCACTGCCTCTCCAAGAAGTCTGGACAGAGGATATGAGCAGTTACAGAGCCCACACTACAACTCTGTTAGGTCAGAGAGTCAAGCCAGCAAATTGGACCACTGCTAGGCACAGCCTTTCACCCCACATAAGCAGAGAGCCTAAACAGTGACCCTGGGCAGCCTTGGAGCCTAGCCTACAGTACTACCCAGCTGTGGAACCCAGCCAACAGCCCTACCATAGGAATTTAAACATTTTACAACAAAAAATCAACTAAGCACAAAAGAATAGAGTAATGAAGAAAATGAAGAACAGGTGTGCCTGGGTGGCTCAGTCATTAAGTGTCTGCCTTTGGCTTGGGTCATGATCCCAGGGTCTTGGGATCAAGCCTCACATCGGGCTCCCTGTTCAGCAGGATACCTACTTCTCCCGCTCCCACTCCCCCTGCTTGTGTTCCCTCTCTCTCTGCGTCTCTCTCTGTCAAATAAACCAATAAAATCTTAAAAAAAAAAAAAAAGAAAGAAAGAAAATGAAGGACAAAAAAACTATAGCGCATATAGAAAACAAATAACAAAATAAAAGAAGTAAAACTACTAAGAAGAAACAGAAAATTGGAACAGACCAAAAAGGCATTGATTCAGTAACAAAAACTGCTCAACAAAAAAATCTCAGAACTTAATGGTTTCACAGTGAATTCTACCAAATATTTAAAGAAAATTTAATGCTGATACTTTCTGAATGCTTCCAAAAACTGAAGAAGGAACATTCCCAAACTTATTTTATAAGGCCAACATTATTCCAAAACCAAATGCAGATAAGGACACTAAGAAAAGAAAGCTTCAGACCAATATCCTTGAGGAATATAGATGCAAAAATTCTCAACAAAATACTAGCCCACCAAATTCAAGAGCACATCAAAAGCATCGTAGACCATGTTGGATTCATCCCTGAGATGCAAGGATGGCTTGACATATGCAAATCAATAAATATAATGGAACAACATTAATAGAATGAAATATAAAAATCATCTGATCATCTCAATAGATGCAGAAAAAGCACTTGACAAAATTCAACATTGATTCATGGTAAAAAAAAAAAAAAAAAAAAACCTCTCAATAAATTAAGTATAGAAGGAATGTAGGGGTGCCTGGAAGGCTCAGTCAGTTAAGATTCTGCCTTCAGCTCTGGTCATGATCCCAGGGTCCTGGGATCGAGCTCCATATCCATATCCCTGCTCAACAGGGAGCTTGTTTCTCCCTCTCTCTCTGCCTGCCACTCCCCCTTCTTGTTCTCTTGATCTTTCTCTCACTCATTGTCAAATATACAAATAAAATTTAAAAAAAAGAAGTAATGTACTTAAATATAATAAAGGACCACATATGACAAGCTCACAGCAAAAACATACTCAACAGTGAAATCCTGAAAACTTTTCCTCTAAGATCAGGAATAAAATAATGGGGCCCACTCTCACATATTCTACATAGTACTGGAAAGCCTAGACAGAGCAATCAGTCAAGTAAAATAAATAAAAGGCATCTAAATCAGAAAAAAGTAAAATTGTCTTTGTTTACAGATGATCTTATCTTATACATAGAAAATACTAAAGACTCCACCCGTATCTTACACCACTCACAAACATTCACTCAAAATAGATTAAAGACTTAAATGTAAGACATGAAACCATAAAACTTCTCAAAGAAAACATAGAGGAAAAGCTCCTTGACATTGATTTCGGTAATGATTTTTTTTTGGAGATGACAGCAAAAGCACAAGCAACAAAAGCAAAAATAAATAAAAAATGGTTATATCAAACTAAAAAAGAAACAACTGGAAATCTTTCAAAGAATGAAGGAAAAGAGTTGCAGACTGCATATCTGATAATACATCCAAAATATGCAAGAAACTGTACAACTCAATAGCAAAAAAACTAAATAATTTGATTTTTAAATGAGCAAAGGACCTGAATAGAAATTTTTCCAAAGGAGATATTCAAATGGCCAATGGATACATGAAAAAAATGTTTAACATCACTAATGATTAGGGAAATGCAAATCAAAACCATAATGAGACGTCATCTCGTCCATGTTAGAATGGTTGTTCTCAAAAAGACAAGACATCACAAGTGTGTTGGCAAGGATGCCATGAAAGGGAACCCTTGTACTATTGGAGGGACTGCAAAATCATGCAGCCTCTAAGGAAAACAGGGTGGAGTTTCTTCAAAAAATTAAAAATAGAATTACCATATGATCTGGCAATTCCACTTCCAGATATATATCCAAAGGAAATGAAATCACTACCTTGAAGAACTATCTAAACCCCAGTTCATTACAGAATGATTTACAATAGTCAAGACAAGGAAACAACCTAAGTGTCCATGGTGGATAAGGAAATGTGATTTTATGTACACACACACATACACAGAGAATATTATTCAACCATAAGAAAAGGAAAAAATTGCCATTCATGACAACACAGATGAAACGTAAGTGCAAAAAGTCAAACACAGAAAGACTCATACTATATGAACTTATATGTGAAATCTAGAAAACCAACTTAGAGAAACAGAGTAGATTGGTCACGGTGGAGAACATGGGGAAGGAAGAATGGGTAAAGGATGTATAAAAGGTGCAAAGTTTCAGTTATAAATGGGGCACATGGCTGGCTCAATCTGTAGAACATTTGTTCTCAGGGTCGTGAGTTCAAACCCCACACTGGGCATAGAGCTTACATTAAAAACAAACAAACAAAAACGAGAGAGCAAAAAAAGATGAATAGGTTCTGGGGATGTAATATACAGCATAGCTATTACTATTAGTAATACTCTATCATATATTTAGAAGTTGCTAAGAAAGTAGATCTTAAAAATTCTCAACACAAGCACAAATTGTAACTATGTTAAGTGAGGGATGTCTTAAATAACCTATTTTGGCAAACACTTCACAATATATACGTATATCAGACCATCACATTGTACACCTTAAATTTATACAATGTCCTATGTCAGTTACATTTCAGCAAATCTAGAAAAGTAAAGGAGATTCCTAAAGAGAAGTTTGGAGCAACAGATTGTGAAGCAGACAATTTTTAAGATACCAGTTCCTCAATAGCTGATTCTTCTGGCGGGACCTCTAGAAAACCTGACTCCCCTTCACCCAACAATTAATTCCTCTCTTCACAAAACAGCCTGACTTCCTAAGTGGAAGTTGAAATCATCCTAAAAGCAACAAGCATTTTCCCCGAGCGCAAGTGCCCAACTGTGACTTTTTTCCTTAATGGAAGAACAATGTGTACCTTTAGTTTTCTGACACTTGAAAGATTTGTGATTTTGTTTTCTTCAGATGTTTAGCAAGAAAGTAGTTCGATTCAGTATGATTTCAAAATAGTAGGCATTACTAAAATATTCTAGATAATATGGCAAATTAAGGATGCAGACAGGATTAGACTAGAAGTCAGTTAGGTCTTGTAGAGTAAATAAACTTATTAAACCCACCTCAAATCAAGCTAAAAGCATTTAGTAAGAACCTAAAGTGTGCAAACCATGTCTCTCCATCCCCCATGAGCTGTCACTGTCTTTGCAATCTAGTAGGGATGACAGACATATAACTGACTAATAAAAATTCATGGTAGAATAAAATGAACTCTATAATACTTGTATAAGCAAAGTACATTTAGGTCATCTTGGGAGAAGAAATTAATTTGATAAATGTTGAAGTAGGGGGAAGAGGAGGAAAGTGTACAACAGCAGAAAATAAAATCAGTGTTTACCACTCCACCCCCGACAATTCCCATTTATCAGCCCCTGGGACTCACCTTCCTCTGGGATATTTGAGTAAAGGATGTTTGCTCACATTTGTTCCTGAGTCACCCTCTTTGCAGCTGCTTCTGTGAGTCACATGCTCCCCTCCATTACCCTCAGCTCTCCATCCTGGCCCCCACCTGGATGATCTGGGATTCCTTTTCTCACGACATAATGATAGTGTCCATGGAAGGATATAAGATCACACTTCCATTTGTTGCTTTTCTCTTTAATTTCCCACAATACCATCAATACAGAACTTGTGCATATCTAGTAGATTTAATTAAAGGATTGGTGAAAACCAGGGCCATTTGTTTATAATATAGGAGGGTAAGAGTTAAAATTGGATGACAAATAGGACTGTTCTCATGGCCCCAGCAGGAAAAACATAAGTCCTTTACTTGGGGAATCCTCCTTATTCTTAACTTTGCTCTCTTGCTTGAAGCCAGCCTTTTCTTGCCCCTCCTAAGAATGGCTAAGTTCTTCAACCCTCCAAATGCAAATCCTTACTACTACTGTAGGAACCCCACCCTTGCCCCTGTGCCCCCACATGGATAACTCAAGGACACAGTAATTAGACCAGTGCCAAGTTTTGGTGGGGACACTCAGGACAGCCAAGATGAGCTCAGCATTGCAAGTCCAAAGTGTCTTCTGAATTCTCCATGCCAGTCTACTGTGAGTCTGGGCATCTTTGCCATTCTTATAGTTTTCCTAGTGGATAACTGTCAGACTGAATGTGTCCCACACTCCTTTTCTAGTAGATACAATACTTTTCAAAGATGGTATGCTCTAAATTTACATTAGAGGAGATAGGCTCTTTCTAAATGTGAAGTTACCTGACTATTTTCTCCTGCCCATGATGGAAATTGCACCTTACATGGTTGTGCCAAGAAGTTTTGGTCTCTTTCTCCTACTTCCATGCAATTCCCAGAGGCCTATCTGTGTTTCAGAAATAAAGCTTTCCATGCCAAGAAATAGAACCATCTATCCTGATGGCCAACATTTAGTTACATAAAAATGAAGAAGGAGCTTTCAGAGTTCATTCTTTCCGAGGACCTGGTTGAGTTCATGGGCAGGCCTTTTCTTCTTAGAGATCTCGTTAGGGTAAGAGAGACAGTGATAGCATGGGGATAGACACAAACTACCAGAGCTGTCCAGTACACAAGGACCCCCTTCTCTTTCTTGGGAGTTTCCTTTAAGCTCAGGGATGGACACTTGATCAGCCTGAGCCAGTCACATTACTTAAATTCTCAGCCATACAAATTCATCCAAGGTTTGGAAACAGGATTGAAGCCTGGTCCATCAGAGTCCTGCCTTAGCATTTTAACCTAAAATTGGATGAGAGAAGCCCCTTTTCCTCTAAGGTTGACGAATGACTGAAACCTTGTTTTCTGCCGTGAAGAAAGAACCTTCCCTCCACAGTACAATAGAGTAAAATCAACATGAATAGGAAAGCAGAAGTGAGATTCAAAAGAGTATGTTCTTGGGCACCTGGGTGGCTCAATGGGTTAAGCGTCTGCCTTCGGCTCAGGTCATGATCTCAGGGTCCTGGAATCGAGTCCCGCATGGGGCTCTCTGCTCAGCAGGGAGCCCGCTTCCCCCTCTCTCTCTGCCTGCCTCTCTGCCTACTTGTGATAGCTCTGTCTGTGTCAAATAAATAAATAAAATCTTTAAAAAAAAAAAAAGAGTATGTTCTTATAAGGAATACCATGGAAGACATTAAGAGAAGAAAGTGGGAAATGAAGAGGGAGAAATTGGAGCGGGAGACGAACCATGAGAGACTATGGACTCCAAGAGACAAACAGAGAGTTTTAGAGGAGAGGAGGTGGGGGGATGGATGAGCCTGGTGGTGGATATTACTGCATGGAGAACTGAGTATTATATGCAAACAATGAATCATGGAACACTACATCAAAAACTAAGGATAAACTGTATGGTGACTAACATAACACAATTTAAAAAAAAAAAAAAGGAAAGAAAAGAAAGTATGTTCTTTAGCACTTGAGTACCTGATTTCAGCCACTGAGGTCTTCAAAATTGCTCTAGTTCCTGAAAACCATTCTTCAATATTCTGAGTTATTCCAGTATCCTTTTAATTTAGTTCAAATCTTACTTAAATTGGATTGAACTGGGTTTCTCTACTTGCACACAAAATGTTCCTGACATTATACCTTGTCCACACCAAATACCATGCCTACAGGTGGGAATGAAAATGGGAGAAGTTACCCTCAGGTTAGACATAAGTAAATCCTACATATGCAATCAGAAATTCTTTCTCCGGGGCCTGGCATTATTCTACATAAAGTCAAACGTGACTCTCCTAGAAATGTTGTTTTAACACTTTAATATATCACAGATGCTATACATCTAAATGGACCAGTTGCTAAATAGAGCCCAGCACCTCTTGAATATCTAACCAATGGCAAATGTTACAAGTTTGTCTCCAGAACATGACAGCAATACATCTAGGCATGTGATGTCTACTAATTTTTGGGCAACATATGATCAGAGACACAAAATGGTGATATGGCATATGTAGAATTATACATGGAATCCGTTTCATACATGGGAAAAATCTTGCTAAAGTTTTTTTTCTTCTTCTTCCTTTCCAACTTTACAAAAAACATGATAGAGTTTTAGAGTAGCATGTTTGATGTGAAATTTTGTCAGGCTCTAACTGGGTCTTCCCCTGTCATTGCCACTAACCCAGACATCTCCCATGAAGAACTGGGGAGACTCAAGGGACCCCCGCCTGATAATTCCTGATGCTTTGCTGCCAAGTGTTTTCTTAGGGAATATCACAATAGCATATAATTTCTGTAAGATTTGTGCATCAATTCTCAAAACCTTTGACTCAGTCCTATGCAGAACTACTTTGGGGCCATAGAAATCAAGAAATACTGAGAAATATAGATTCTAGTGGAGTCTTTACCCATAGCTAGATCAAAGAGAGCTGGATAACTTCCAGATATTCAGTCCAAGCCCCCTAGTTGTTACCAAGAGGTAAGAAACCTCAATGCCTACATTATATGGCTTAACAACTACAACTCTATGCTTCCAAAGCAATGTGAGTTATTCACATGTAACCCAGATGTCAATTGAGTCTCTTTCCCTTTTAGAATGGTTCAAACCCCCATCCCAAATTTCTCCAGTGAAAGTACAGTGCCCTGCCCCAGATTCCTGGGAATTCCCAGGGGACTTTCATTCCCACTGTTATTTCTGACTCTGACTGCTGCTTCCGCTGAGGAGTTTAATTAACAGATAATCTTGCCTTGTGTACACTCAGTTCCTATTCTGCACCACACTAACCCAGACATGGAACCCGGCCCCTCGGCCCTCACAGAACACTTGCTCCTACATGGGTTGCGTTTACACAGGGAATTTGTAAGGCAGATGTGCTAACCACTACACCATGGAACCCACACAGGGAATTCATGGATATGGCCTAATTCACCAAAGATTTGGGACAGTGATGGTGTTTCTGCAGAGGTGGAAAGGTTACATGAGTGAACACTGCATGCTCCACATCTTAAAAGATTTTAAGGTTTCTCCTGTATTGCCCCACCAAGTGCTCCCCCACAGGTCCTGTTTGCTTAGTTTTCCCCACCCCCAGGTGTTTACTGCACAGCAGTTCGCTCTGAGAATTCTTTCTTTGTGACCAGCTACCCATGCCCTCGGGATGCACCTTCCACCCAAGTAACTTATGGAGTATTTCCCTTCTAAAACAGATTCTGGCCCCAGCTGCCAAAAATTTTCCTCCTAATGTGCATAAAATGAATTAAATCCTGACACTGGAGAATTCCAAAGCACTCAAGCTTTTCTTGCGCTGCATTTCACGGGTTCTGACGTCAGAACAATAAAAGCTCTTACTTCCCTCGCCTCTCGCATCCCAAAGAACATTGTGTTACTCAGTCCATCTGCGGTAGGTAAACCCCGCAAGCCACGGTACTATCACTATATTCCTGGAAGTGGGTCTGTTAGAACATTTAGGTTTTGGGTAATGCATAATAAATTAATTGAACCCCAAATTAAACTGAAAAAAGACGCATTTGCAAGGATGGAAAGGAAATCAGATTCTTTCCTGTAGCAGAACATGTGGGATTGAAGAATGTAAATGACATCAGGAAACAGCTGGTCTTCAGATAGATGTGTTTGTCCTCTATAATGATTAATCGCCACGTCATTTTGAACTTGAAAATGGCTATTTGCCCAATTCTTCAAGATCATTCCAGTCAAAGAAACGGTTTATTTTCTACTTTGATTTGAGAAGTGGGATAGGGAGCAGGCCTCCTTCTCCCTCTGGAGAGGATGGGTAACGAATATGACTCAACAATCCATGATTGTATTCTTTCTTTTGAGTCCAGAAACATGCTCGCATGGGCGAGCCCCATCCGGGTATGGGGGGTTAGGATTTTAATGCTGTGGCCTAAGGTCCCAGCTACCTAAAGCCAATTCAAAAATAGAAGCAGGTGACAGAGAGTGAGCCTTCTCTCCTCCTTAGAACTGCTGACGTCATGTCAGTTCCACCGACCTTGCCGGCCTCGCCCCGTGATCTCTAACTCCTCCCACTCTCAGCCTGGCTCGCAGACTCCCTCTAAACCTTCCTTCCCAACCCCAAACACACGAGGCATGTTCTAGCTTTGGAGCCTTTGTACTGCTGCTTCTCGAACTGCACAGTTCGTCCTCCATATATCCATCCGCATGGCAGCGTCCCTCGCTCCATCCCCTCATACGGGCTCTCTCTGATGGCCTTACCTAAAGAGCTCCTGGTCCTCCTTTATCCTTCTGCCTGGCTGTAGCTTTCCTCATAGAACTTATGGTTACCTGATAGTCTGTATAATAGCTTTTTGTCTGTTTCCCCAGTAGAGTGCCGGAGATCAAGGACTTTGTTCAGGACGTCACTGGCTCGCCTGTGCCTAGAACAGTGACTCTCATGCGGCAATTGAAAGAGTGAATGAATGAAGGAGTGAATGAATGAGTGAGTGATAGCGCTGGAAGAAACTGTGTAACTTAGTGGTTTAGTGCATAAACTTTTGAGATAACAAATCTGGTTCAAATTCTGGCTCCTCTATTTACAAGCTGTCTGGACTTCACTAAGTCGCTTATCCTATATCACAGGATTATTGTACAGACTAAGTGAGTAACATGTGAAAGTCATTTAGCAGGATAAGCATTGCTGTTTTCCCATTGTTCCAGCCTCTTATTTTATAGATGAGGGATCAGAGGTAGATTGAGGCAGAGGAACTGGGGTAACATCTCTAATCTTGGGGACAACTTGTACAGAGAAGGAAACGAATTTTCCATTCCCTCATAAAAGGATCCTCAGTTGCTATCAAAACCTTACAAATATACTCTCACTTTGACTCAGCAAATTTATTTCTGCTAAAGTACCCCAAGGAAATAATCACCTATGTGGGCAAAGATTCTGCCACACAGATCTTTATCACAGTCTTATTTAAAACAATAAGAGGTGTGCCTCTGTTGCTTTGTCAGTTGAGTTTCTATTTTCAACCCTGGTCATGATCCCAGGGTCCCAGGATCAAGTCCCACATCAGGCTCCCTGTTAAAGGAGGAGACTTCATCTCCCTCTGCCTGCCACCCACCCAGCTTGTGCACTCTCTCTCTGCCAAGTGAATGAGTAAAATCTTTAAGTAAATATGTACATAAATACATACATATAAAACAATAAGAAATTAGAAGTATACTAGATGTCCAAGAGGGAACTGATTTGATAAATTACAGTAGAGCTAGATGATATACTATACATGGCTCTTTAGAAACTAAATTGTAGAAGAATAAGAGGAAAAAATGCTTACATACACTCAAATGAAAAGGACCAACATTGACGAAAAGCCTGGGTGTTTGGAACCGGAATGAATCGCACATTCTTTGTATATCCTGTGAATGGGCATTATTTTCATAGTCAGTCTTTTAAATAAATATAATAATAGCTTGTTAGCATGCTCACCATAAAGTGTTACTACATTTTGGGGGGAGAGCAATGAGAAATGCCTAAACTTAAAGGAAGTTTTCCAAGTTCTGAGAGAACGAAATTTTTTTCCTGATGTCATGATTTTAAGTGAGCAATCCTCCTAAAAACTTTGCCACACAGCAGATTCCAGAGTAGTCTAGCTCCATGACCATTAAGACCAACTGCCCGTGTGTCCAGAACATCTACATTACTCTGTATTAGCACATTTAACTGATGACATTAGCAATGTTGCATTTTAAAAAAACCAAATTGACTTAGAGCATTGCTCATTAGATTTAAATACTAGAGTGATTCATCATTTACAGTAAATCTATTAGTTAAATTACACTGCAAAATTCAGCATCATCAGTGTGGCAGGCCTGCCTGGAAATTAAGAATGGGAAGGGAAATTGAAGGAGAGAGATTCCTATCCACGATTTGAAATTTAAACTTAGCTATGGCAAGCATCCGAGCCTCAGCCAAAGAGGACAAGGCATCTGCCACATGTCTAAGATATTCCACTCTAATAATAGCTGAGGACCTCTTTTGGAACAGGTTAATGCCTTGCTTCATAAGGAAAAATCTTGAATGTTAAAATACTTTTAGGATTATTTCCTTACCCTTGAATTTTTTTTTTTCTTCACAATGTAACTGGGCTGCATATGTGGTATATGCAAGCACGGTTCAGTTTCTGCTGGTTAAATATAGTTCCAAACCCACAGCATGTTCAGCTGGGGGCCCTCACTCACCAGATGTTATTCCACTAATAGTGAGTGAGCTCATCCTTGGTGTGGAAGGTTATTCATTTGGGAGAGAATAATGAAAGTGAGACAATCATTACGTCACCTTTTCCCGTATATTATTCTCCCCTGCAGCTAACCAGGAAAACATGCTGCCGTGTTAGTAGTAAGCTCAGTCATGTGCTTGCTTTCTTAGATTTACTTAAAGTGAATCATGGGGTAATTCTCGTCCAAATTAATTATAAATATATTATGTGATAATTTGCATCTGGAGAACGTCTGAGACTTGGGGACGGTCTTTGTCTCAGCCCCAAGTGCCATGACTTTCTGAGGTGGGATTATCAGCAGCCGCTGCCCAGAGGCACTGTCCTCTCTCCACACCTTTGCAGAAGTTATCTCATTGTCCTCAGGTGGCCACCTGGGAGGCAGAAGCTGCTCTTTCTAGAAACACGAAGACTTCTGAATAATGAAGTAAACTTTTCAAATAATGCTCATGAGATCATGTCTTTTCTTTGTTTGACTGATTTATGAGGTGCTACCTATCAAACCCCAAATTCAAATTCAGAGTAAAATTAATTGATAGACAATACAGCAAATAGGCAATCTCTCTCTCTCTCCTCCCCCCCACAACACGTTTGCTAAAAACCAAATGCAATCTTTATGTGAAAAACTATTTTTTTAGAAAACACACATTTATCATTAAGAACTTTATTTAAATCATGACTGAATTTTATCACACCTTTCCTTCAAATACAACTCAGCAGCAAACAATTTTACTAGATTTCTTTCAATGATTTTAACTTTCTCCCAAGGGCCTAAACAGATCTTGTTTTTCTAGTGTCATATTCATCTTTACAGAACTTGTCTACAAAAGAAACTGAAACATCCAGTAATGACCCCTGAAGAAGTTCTGCAGGTGAGCACCTGGCCTGCGCCCTCTCGATCCCTCATGCTCTCTTGAGCTACCTACCTCCTCATTTAGACACCCAAGTGTCATCTCAGAGAGAAATTTCGGTGCCTAGGGAAATTCTTGGCCCACTATAAAGCCTTCCATATTTTTAAAAAGATTTTATTTATTTATTTGACAGAAAGAGACAAGCGAGAGAGAGGGAGCACAAGCAAAAGGAGTGGGAGAGGGAGAAGCAGGCTCCCCCTGAGTAGGAAACCTTATGTGGGGCTCGATCCCAGGATCCTGCGATCATGACCTGAGCTAAAGGCAGACGCCTAACAGCTGAGCCACCCCACCCAGGCGCCCCAAGCCCGCCATATTTTTTATTTCTATCATGTTTTCCCATATTGGTCTCTACACTGTATCTGCCACCTCCTATGGCACACTCTGCCCAAAGAGCACTGAACTGAAATTCAGGATTTCTAGAATAGTTCCATTCTTTACACTTATTTTCTCTCCTCTTGTTTCCACCTTTCAGACTCCTCCTTTGTCAAATTGGAATTATATGATAAAAAGTGACAAAAAGTCCTGAAATTCTTGGTACATACATATTTAATGTACTTGAATAGGTTGGGACTTGTCACTGGATCCAGGGCCCTAGCCACTATTGCCTTCATAGACCCCTTCCTCCATAAAAAGATATTTAAAGTAATATTTTATTCTTTGACATGGACTGTAACAACATCTTTCGAGCATGTCTCCTGAGGCAAGAAAACAAAAACAAAAATAAACTAAAAATTTAAAAGCTTCTGCACTAAAAGACAACCTACTGAATGGATGAAGATATTTGCAAATGACATATCCAATAAACGGTGAGTATCCAAAATATAGAAAGAACTTATATATAACTCAACACCCAATAACCAAATAATCCAATAAAAAAAATAGCAGAAGATATGAATGGACATTTCTCCACAGAAGACATCCAAATGGCCAAAAAAAAACCAAAACAAAACAAACAAAACCCAAAATGGCCAACAGACACATGAAAAGATGCTCAACATCACTCTCATCAGGGAAATATAAATCAAAACCACAATGAGATATCACCTCACACCTGTCAGAAGGGCTAAAACCAACAGCACAAGAAATAAGAGGTATTGGCAAGGATGTGGAAAAAGGAGAACCCTCTTGCACTGTTGGTCGGACCCTCAGCACTGTCCTAATAGATAAGTCAGCACTGTCCGCATCACCAAATCCCCACTGAAATGTCATAACTTGCCCTCTCCCCTCTTTCCCCTTTTTTGCTGATTGTTTCCAGTAGAGATAGGTTGCCTCTTGGCTTTGTCTCCAACCTCCCTTAGGTTCTTCAGCTCTAATGAGTCAAAACACACTTGCAAACAGACACAGCTCAAAGAATTAAAAATATCAAGGGGCGCCTGGATAATTCAGTTGGCGAAGCATCCAGCTCTTGACTTGGGCTCAGGTTGTGATCTCAGGGTTTTGAGATCAAGCCCAACATCCAGCTCCATGCTGGGCGTGGAACGTGCTTAAGATTCTCTCTCTGCACCTCCTCACTTCTAGAGAAAAGAGCCACTTCTAAGTGAAGAAGAGATTTCTGGGATCACATGCACCAAATTTTAAGAATGGTTTTTATTAGGTTGTGGGCCTTGGCAATTTCTATATTTCTCACATTTTTGAAATGAGCACGATTTTTAATAGAAAGGATAAAAGTAGTAACATTTAATTTTAATAAGGATCAACTACCATATTCTTCCTGAATAGGTGCTGACCCTGATTCTTTTAACCTATTCCAGAACAGTTCCTTGGTCTCGAAGGCATACCTCGCTAACTCCATGTCCTTCAATAGTCGGTCTCTTTCCAGGCTAACTCTGGGCTTCACCATATAACTTGCTTTGGCCAATGGGATAATCCTACAAGCAGAGTTTTAAACAACCATTTTCCCGAAACCAGGTTTTCTGTTGGCGATTAAGGCACACCTTTCAAAAGACTTTCAAATTTCTTTCAGCCAACACAATCACCAAGAGAGAGAAAGAAGAAAAATCTTTGCATTTTCCTTTAACACATTTTCCATGTGCTATCATCTGAAAATGCAAAAGCACTTCAAGTGCCTCAGGAATTAAAAGGGGGTAGTTAATATGCTGAGACACAATAAGTTGAATATTTTTCTCAGTGGGTGGCCTTGCAAATACACACCACACACACACACACACACACACACAGTGACTCCGATCTAGCCAACCATATGGTCCTCATTTTCTGTATCTATTTCTATTTATGTTAACACAAGAATTCTGCCACTGTAAGACGGCTGACTAACCTTTTGCCCCTTGTTTCTTTCTTGTATTCAACAGAGGGCTTAGCTGGAAACATTTCTTGGGTGCTATTTTCCTCACATGGGAAAAAGAGTACAAGGCTAAACTTCTCAGTAAAAAATGACATTCGCATTCTTATTCTCTTTTAAGAGGCCCCCCTATCTGCATGGTCTAAATCCTTTTCCTTTTGTGTTTCTTTTTTTTTTCTTTTTTTTTTTTTAAAGATTTTATTTATTTATTTGACAGAGAGAGATCACAAGTAGGCAGAGAGGCAGGCAGAGAGAGAGGAGGAAGCAGGCTCCCTTCAGAGCAGAGAGCCCGATGCGGGGCTCGATCCCAGGACCCTGAGATCATGACCTGAGTAGACTTGCCATCTTCTTTTCCACTGACAAACAAAGCAAAAAGATTCTGAATGATTTTAACATGTGAAGAGTCAGAATTACTCAACACTCCAACAACTACTGAGAGCTCACCACAGGCCTCTGTCTTACTGGACACGACGGAAGCTATGAGTGGCTCCTGGCACCACCGAGAAGCCCGCTGCCTGGGTGTCCTCAGGCTCTCCGCTCTCGGGGTGGGTGGAGACCGTGGGGAACGGGACAGCACAAGCTCGGGCTAAAAGGGCAGCTGCTCCTTAGCTCCAGCCAACTGTTGCCATGTGGGAATGTAGGCCCTGTCTTGCCAGGTCAGCTAGTTTTTCCCCAAAAACTCAAAATCAAGCTTTTTGCCTGAGATCTCTCCGTTTTAAAAAGAAGTTGTCAACTAATTCACATTTTTTAAAAAAATACTGTGTGGGCCAACAAATGTGGAAGCCAAATCAAATAAGTCTGTATGGCCTGATGTGGGCCATAGCCTGCCAGTCTGCACCTCTGCTTTACATTATAAACTTCCTCAGAATTTAAAAATGCTTAGTCCTCCAAAAGACTTGGTGACATTTTATAATGATCCATGTATACGGTAGGGAGAAAAACCTTAAATAAGCCTACTTGTACACAAATTCTTTTTTTTTTTTAAGATTTTATTTATTTATTCAACAGAGAAAGAGAGAGATCACAAGTAGGCAGAGAAGTGGGGGGGGGGGGAGCAGGCTCCCTGCTGTGCAGAGAGCCTGAAGTAGGGCTCTGATCCCAGGACCCTGAGATCACGACCTGAGCCAAAGACAGAGGCTTAACCCACTGAGCCACACAGGCGCCCATTGTATAGAAATCCTAAACAGTAAAATCAGCCACTTCAGTCATTTGGTGCTATAGGGCAAAGAAATTTCTCTTGAGAGAATGTTTCACTTCTAAATCATTGTTTTGATATCATGGAGATTAATCATAAATTATCTACGTAGCAAGCCTTAAGCAAACCTTAGTATTATATTTTTTAGGATCGGGTCTATGTCAGCATCCCCCTCCAGACACACACACAGGTAAAATACTATTCCACAACAAAAAAGTGCCCTAAAGAAGATTATTTGGAGTTCCTGCAGGATTATTATTGCTGGATATAACAAGTGGTTGGCAAGGATGTGGAGAAATTGGAAGCTTTGTACCCTGTCAGTGGGAATGTAAAACGAGGCAGCTGCTATGTAAACAGTACGATGGTTCTTCAAAAAATTAAAAATAGAATTACCATATGATCCAGCAGTCCCACTTCTGAGTATATATCTCCAAAAGGATGGAAGGCAGGGTCTGGAAGAACTATTTGTGCACACATGTTCATAGCAGCGTTATTCACAATAGCCAAAAGATTAAAGCAACCAAAATGTTCACTGACAGTTGAATAGAAAAACAAAATGTGGTCTCGACGTACAATGGTGTGTGTAGAAGGGTGATCACCAAGGCCTGGGAGAGGGAAAGAAGTAGTTTTTATTCAGTGGGTGTATTCATCAGGGTTCTCCAGAGAAACAGAACCAAGGGGCACCTAGGTGGCTCAGTTGGTTAAGCAAATGCCTTTGGTTCAGGTCATGATCCTGGGTCCTGGGATCGAGTGCCACGTCAGGCTCCCTGCTCAGTAGGAAGTCTGCTTCTCCCTGTCCCTCTGCCTGCTGCTCCCCTGCTCTATCTCTGTCAATTAAATAAAAATAGAATAAAAAAAGAAAAGAAAAGAAAGAAAGAAAGAAAGAAAGAAAGAAAGAAAGAAAGAAAGAAACAGAACCAAAATGATGCTTATCTACATAAAGAGAGATTTATTTGAAGAAAGGAAATATGTAATTATTGAGACTGACAAGTAGAAAATCTGCAGGGCCGGCCATCAGGCAGGAGACCTGGGGAGGACCTAATGTTACAGTTTCAATCTGAAGGCTGTGCATGGGTGGGATTCCCTCTTGGCCGGGGCAATCTTTTGTTCTATTCAAGCCTTCAGCTGATTGTAAGGCCCTTTCACCTCACTGAGAGCAATCTGCTTTACTCAGAGTCTACTAATTTAAATGTAAATATCACCCAAAAACACCATCAAAGAAATAGCCAGAATAATGTTTGACAAAATATTTGGGCACTATGGCCTGGTGAAGTTGATAATTAAAATTAAACATCACAGGGTGCCTGGATGGCTCAGTCGGCTAAGCGTCTGCCTTCAGCTCAGGTCATGATGCCAGGGTCCTGGGACTGCCCTACCCAGCAGGCTCCCTGCTCGGTGGGAAGTCTGCTTGTCCTTGTCCCTCTGCCCCACCCCTTGCTCTTGCTCTTTCCCTCTTTCTCTCTCACAAATAAATAAATAAAATCTGTAATAAATAAATAAATAAATAAATAAATAAATAAATAAAATTAACCTTCACAATGAATACAGAGCACCAGTTTTTAACAAGATACAGGCTTCTGGAAATCAGTTGCATATTAGTGTAAATATACCTAACGCTACTGAAATTTACCCTTTAGAGTGGTTAAGTTAAATTCCATGTTATGTGTATTTTGCCACAATTTTGCCAAAACTATATTTGATCTTTCACTTGGGCCTGCAGCACCAGCAGGATGGGCAAGTGTCAAAGTCTTTGTGCCACCGGGAAGCTCCACAGTTACAAACAGCACCAAAAGTAGCATGATAAACAGTACAAGAAAACACATTTGGACACTGCCCTATAGGCCAACCCCCCTTGAAGACACGTTGCATTCAAAGAGAATTGTGCTGGAAAAAACTGGGAGTCAAGCCAAACTGTGAAATTCTGCCATCAGGAAATGTGTCAGGAGCCAGCCGATCAAAAATGGCCAGAAACACAGCTTTGATACCGATATCACAGAAAACCATGAAGTTCTGGTTGCAGGATTTGGTTGCAAAGATCACGCTGTTGGTGACATTCTCAGAAACCATTTTAAGGTTGTCAAAGTAGCCAATTTGTTTCTTTTCTTTTCTTTTTTTTTTTTTTTTTTTACAGAAACAACAACTACCATTTATTGAGGACTCACTACTATGTATCAGGCACTCGGCCAAACGTTTTACATAGACACTTACATTTACATATCTCATTTAATCCTCATAACCACCCTATGAAGCTATATTAATATTCCGTTGGAGAAAATGAGGTTTGGAGAGATTCAGAAACATGTCCATTACCACACAGTGAGGATAGGCCTTACTTTTTGGCCAGGGCCTAAGACTATAATATCCTGACTTGTTTTCACACTAGTATGTCATTTTTCTGATGAAGAAATTATTGTTTCTCAGAGAGGTTGCATTGACACTTCAGAGCCCTGTACATTTTCCCTGAAAATAATATCTACAACTTGTTGAGCAATTGTAGGTGAGCATGTAGGTGACAGCTTGGAGGGTCGAAGGAGTAGAGGCTTTGGAATCGGCCCAGGGGTTAAATCCTGCCTTTGCCCTATCTTTGTTGTGACGTTGGGCAAGGCAGTTCACCTTCCCTGAGCCTCAGTTTTCTTATCTGGAAAATGAAGCTATCTTCAGAAGGAATTGTGAGAATCAGGGCAGGAGTTTTTCACCCTCTCTGTGCATCAGGATTACCTGGGAGACTTAAAAAAATAACCTCCTTCCAGCTCCTAATCCCCCAAGATCTTGATTCAATTGGTTGGGGTTTAGGGACTTAATTTTTATTATTTTTTTTTAATTTCCAGATTATTCTAACATCGGACAAGGTTGAGTACTTCTGAGTTGGAAAATTTTAAGGTGACATGTCAGTCACATAGAAATTGCTCAACAAGTTGTAGATACTATTTTCAGCCAATTTGTTTCTATTGGCCTTTTGCAAAGGCAAGAAGAAAAGACCAAAATCCTAAGTTTTGATGATGCAAACATGATAGTGACGAGATTTCACATTCAAAGGGGAAAAAAAGTACATTAAAGATAGAAATTTCTTTCACTAAATACAAAAATAAATTTTTCCATAAGAAACACTAGGGTACACCCCTGAGGCTAATAATACATTATATGTTAATAAAAAATTTTTAAAATTTTTAAAAATAAAAGAAACAAACGTTAGGGTACAAACTGGATTATATCTTAACTTCAGGGTTTTGCAAATAACCCCAAAATTGTCTTCATACAGCAAATTTCTATCAAAGTTGGGAGGGTAAATTATTACATCTCAAAAAACATTTCTGTGGGGAGTTAAGATTCTATAATCCAGGTAGATTATTTCCTGGGGATATAATTTCCTCAGGGATCAAGTATAGAGAGTAAGGGAAATAGAAGTCGATACATTTCCTTTGATTATGGCTCTCCAATAACAAACTTTTCAGTGGAAGTGTTGGTAGTGGCTAAATAGCAGCCAATCCATGGATAATCATTTGATAAATGACTATGGTTTTAGTATTGTAGTGAACATTGCTATGAACCCAAGAGGTAGAATGTGAGTCCCAGGATAAGTAAAGCCATGCTCCCAAAGCATTTCAAGTCGGTTTTCTAGAATTTCATGCTCATACTTAGGGATTCTTAATGAAGTAAGTGAGGTATCATTTCGTGACTATTATGACAATCGTAACCCGGAGATTTAGATCATTCATTCAATATTCTCTGTGCTAGAAAAAGTCTTCCTTTTCCTTGAGTTTCAGAAACTCAAACTTAACAGATGTGACAAGAAGCACCCATTCTTGGTACCACTGTAATCCAGCCATTAGTGTATCCTATTAACAAGATTATGAGTCATAACAGTTCTGATCCTGATTCTGAGGATCACGGTCTGATCATGGCAGGTAAAATTACCAGTTACAATTTAAAAGGCAATGTGAGTTCTAGTTACTCTAAATTCCATAGGAAAGATCAATTTAGTTTTTTGTATTTTACTAACAGTTTCTGTAAAGACTTCCCCCCACCACCACCCGTGAAATTAGAGAGTTAAAAGAGATAAATACTGGTGAGGCAGAAAATGAGCTTTGCTTCTCCACAAGAAGGTAACCCCTCAAGAGGCTGTCCAGTCTCTCGGAGAAGCGCTAACACTTCGACAGGCTCATTTAGGCCTAAGGAGACCAAGTCCGATGAGGGGATGTCAGGGAGGCTGGCTGAAATACTGAGCTCAGCCCACTGCAATTTCAGATTTTTGAGTCTTCCTCTTTCAAAAAAAAATTTATTATTTTCTTTCATCTTTACTTCATTTTTAAAAAATCCTCAACTATATACACTAACTTGGCAAGCCCATGAATTGTAAACATGAAGGAAATCCATAAAGGCCCTCTAGCATATTTCTCTGCTTCTGAGTAAAACCAAACTTCAAACCTAGGTCCATCTTTTTAAATGTATCTCTATGCCTTTCAACAGATGAATGGACCAAGAAGATGTGGTCCATAAATACAGTGGAATATTACTCGGCCATCAGAAAGGATGAATACCCAACTTTTACATCAACATGGATGGGATTGGTGGAGATTGTGCTGAGTGAAATAAGTCAAGCAGAGAAAGTCCATTATCATATGGTTTCACTTACCTGTGGAGCATAAAGAAAAGCACAGAGGACATTAGCAGAAGGAAGGGAAAAACGAAGGGGTGGGAATCGGAGAAGGAGACGAACCATGAGAGACTATGGACTCTGGGAAACAAACTGAGGGTTTTAGGGGGACTGGGGTGGAAAGATAGGTGAGCCCGGTGATGGGTATTAAGGAGGGCATGGATAGCATAGAGCACTGAGTGTTATACGCAAAAATGAATCATGGAACACTACATCAAAAACTAAAGATATACTGTATGGTGACTAATGTAACATAATGAAAAAACAAAAAATAAGTGAGGCAATTTCAGCTATAAATAAATAAATAAATAACATGTATCTCTAGGTACACCTGGAGGGCACAGTGGGTTGAGCAGCGGACTCTTGGTTTTGGCTCAGGTCATGATCTCAGGGTCATGAGTTCAAACCCTGCCCCCCACCATGGGGCTCCACGCTTAGCAGGTAGTCTGCTTAAGATTCTCTCTCCCTCTCCTCCACTCCTCCCCACCTCAAGTAAATAAATAAATCTTTTAAAGAAATAAAATGTATCTCTAAGGAAGGCTTTTCCCTAGCTGCCCCCACGGACCACCCCCAGACTAGGTTAGGTTTCTCCAGTGCACACTTCCACAGCATATAGTATCTTTCTTTCAAACTCATACCACAAATGGAACCAAATAATTACTTGGACTCTCAGTTTAAGATGGCTGACTAAACTCACACTTTTGTCTCTCTTCTCTCCCCAGATCCTATTGAGATGATGAAAGAAATAAAGCAATACAAAAAAAAATCTACAACAGGAAGGGCAGCTGTAGACTAGAAGACTATGGAATTTCCAGATTTAATCCAGGTGAGAGAACACTTGCGGAGGCAAGGAACCAGAAACTCCATGTAATTGAAAAAAAAAGGGGGGGGGCTCCTAAACACATTTTCCCACTAGACTTTGGGAATACGCGCTAATCAAAAGTAGCTAGGACTAGTGAGAAACTAAATCTGAGAGGCAGCCAGTGCATAGTTAAGGGTCTGGCAATGCCTGCATCAGTTTACAGCTCTCAGAACCATTCACAGGGCCTCAGCCCTGGAGTAAAGCCATGTGTATGTTTTTGAATAGGCAAGTAAAATTAAAGTTCTGATGAGAACACTCCCACAGTAAACACTGCGACTAGAGAAGATAGACAGTAACCTCCCATAACTGAGAACTAGCTCGAGGGACAGGGAGCCACCCTCACACCAAAGACGGGGTACCCAGCAACCATAAAGAAAAGAGCCCAGAGACACCAGGGTGGCACAGTTGATTAAGCGCCTGCCTTGGATTCAGATCACAATCTCCAGATCCTGGAATCCAGCACCCAGTGTCGCGATATGCTCAGCAGTGAGCCTGCTTCTCCCTCTGCCCCCTGCCTCCTTCCAGCTCCTATGCACTCTCTCTCTCTCTCTCAAACAAATACATAAAATCTTTAAAAAGAAAAGAGTCTACTTGGCCACCCTCGTCCCCTGGTCCTGCCCTTCCTCCTAACCGCCACAGCTGTCTCCTATAATAGGAATCTCTGTCCACTGCCAGGAGACCAAACATCTTCAAACACGCAGTCGCCAATATAGATCTTTTTACAAATATAAACAGACAATTAACAACTGCCAAACATTGGAATAAAACCACATTATTTCATTTTGTTTTATTATTTCATTTCATTGGATCGACCTCTGAGAAAATAGTGTTAATACAGGAAATGATAGACAATTTCAAAAGCATATGATTATTATTCTAAGAGAAATTAAGAGAGTATTGCACTCATTAAAACAGAATAGGTTACTGGGGAAAAGATCAATTACAGTTTTTGAAAGTTAAAAATGCAATTATCTAAATTTTTAAAATTTCAACTTTTTTTATTATTAAAATTAAGATTTTCCTGTGACTGCTAGAGCTGGTTAGCATCTTTTCATATTTTTTGACCATTTATAGCCCCATTTCTGTGTATTGCCTGTTTATGTTTTTTGTCCATTTTCCCCTTTTGGGTTATTTGGATATATTCTACATACTGATAAATTGTTTGATATGTACGGGGCAGATAGTTTTCTTTAAACCTGTCACTTGCCTTTTAACTGTCTTTCAACATTCAAGAATTTAGAAATTTTATACAGACTAATATGTAATTATTTTCCTAAAGGTTGTGGGCTTTAATTTCCCTTAAGAGTGTCTTCTCCAACCTCAATGTAATAATAGAAATTCTTCTGCTGTCTATAAATATTAAAACCATCTGATGCCCCTAAACATTTTACAGTTTCCTAATCTGTAAACTGGAAATAATATCTCCCTTACAGGGTGGCAGCGAGAATAATTAAGAAAACACATGTAAAATATCTAGGACATGCAGACACTCAATAGGCCTAGCCATGGTAGCCTTATTGTGGAGATAAGAAAATTAAGAGCAATGAAATAATGGGAACTGGCCAAGATTAAATACACATCATAACACAGCCTTCCAAGTCACTCATTCAGGGCATCCAGACTAAACAGCCTCTCCTTAGCCTCTGTTATAGACTTGGGCACTTGGCTTTCTTTTTCTATGACCTTATGTTAAACAAGTACACAGGCACACTGAAAATAGCTTACCCATCCCCCATTCAGAGGACGAGGGCTTCTATGGTCAGTGTCCGTCTTTGTCATTCCCTTATTTTCTACCTCCTCCTTGCCTACCATAAGGGTATCTCCTGCTTTGTCTTTCCCTCTTTCTCATGCTGTCATTTTTGCCTCTGCCCTGGCTTCAAATCTGTCAGTCCACATGCCATCCATGTCCCTAAAGCCTGGGACACCAATGGATGTGTCATAAGTGAAGAAGGATCCAGAATTGGCAAACTCTACAGGGAGGAAGGAGCACTTCTGACTCTTCTCTGTCCCCTAACTCCTAAGTGTCTCAACTCATTCTCTTTCATGTAAATTACTTCAACGACCTCCTCTCTTCTCACTTTTCTACCCACTTCCACTTCCCTCCCATACACATATCTCCATTCTGTTGGTTTAAGAATATTTCTAACCAAATCTGATCATATCACTCTACTTAAAACTCTTTAGTTGCTCTGCTCTGCCTTTCACCAGCTATTTGGCACTAGGAAAATAGTCGCCTTCATTTGGTCACTTTCTCCATTTGAAGAATAGGCATAATAACGGTGATCCATTCTTTTTAATATCATTTTAAATATCTAAGCTTAGCTTATAAATCCTGTATGATCTCCAGCTTCATCCTAGCCATTCTCTCTCTTATATTTCTAGGTCCAGTCATCCCTGTCCCTTTTCCATTCCCAGAACACAACATGTTCATTCTTAACACAGTAATGAGGCAGCACCTTTCCCTCTGGAAGAATACTCTTCCCCCTGCTCCCAGCGCCCTTCTATACACCCTCACTGACCATTCTTGCATTCAATTTCCTCCTGAACTATGTTTCTAGCACATAATAGTCTCTGAATAAAGATATGTTGAATTAATATCTTACCAAATATTGAGTATCTACTATATATATAATCTACCATATTAATAATTTTATGAAAATCATCTCATTTAATGCTCATGAAATTCCTGCAAGGTCAATATTATTCTCCTCACTGTGGGAGACGGTTGTCACCCACTCCTGGAGATGTCAAGCAGTGGGTTTTCTCTTGGCTGGCAAGGAGGTGTGGCAAACATTCCAGACAACTTTCTCCCATGTCACTCTTGTCCCATAGCATCTCTAGCATAAAAAAATTGGGAATTAGAAAGCTCTAAGAAGAATTTTCTTCTTAAAAAATGTCTCTCTCTTTTTTTTAACAAGGGCTGTTATCTTGACACACATTGTGGTGTATGTATGTGTGTGTTAATCATGTGCATGTATTTTCATTTCTAAACCAAACAGGAATGCACAAGGTTGCCCAGAACTGGCTCACGTGTTTGGGGCACAGTCAAGCTCAGCCAAGCTACCTTGGATGCAGTCTCTCAGAGGCAGGCCTGAAATAAATACACAACTTTCAGAAGACTGAGGCTTAAATAGCTCCACTGTGCCCTGCCTGAAGAGAACCTGGCCCATATGAGAACCAAAGAAAAAGCAATGGGAAAACTGAAACTGAAAAAGAGATGGGCATTATGGTGCCAAGGAGAATGAGAGCTGATAATCAAAAATGTATCCCCATTCAGGAGCCAACTCTCAAGGTCAGTGAAAGTCTCTGTCTTTGTCAGGTCTTTCCAGAGTAGTAGGAGGCTTTTCAGACCATCATAACTAGACAGCTTCTTCCACTTGTCTCTACTTGCTCTGGAGCAAGTTTCCAATGATCACTTGGCTTCCCATGTATCTTGGCCACAGAGAAAATATGTCCTAATCAGCAGAAGGAGGGTGGAATGAGAGGTAATCCTAGCCCAACTTGCAGTTATAGGTCTTACTATATTTAAATAAATGAAAAGAAATTCACTTATATACAGACAAGATAATAGCTTTGAAAGAGCTTTTGTTTCCACACATTTCCTTCTCTCTATTGAGAGAGCTAACCCATTAGGTATTCATTGGCTCAGGGAAGATATGTGACAGCAGAAAACCGAGAAAAACTAGAAACATTTTAGGTTTGTGTTTCAAAAGCTAGCTACGTAGAGTTAAAAACAAAAAGGGGGCCATCATAGCAAGGTTCTAGAACAGTAAGAGCAGGCTTTCCCTGTCCACCATCACTACAAACTAGAAAAGAACTCTCCACATCTGGTGAAAGAAAAGATTATGGGAGAGTGATAAGAGAATAACAGCAGTGTGACACTGAGAAAGAGAGTCTGTGCTTTCCTCTTCAGGCTGAGCACTGAGATGTGCTTCAGGGCCAAAAATTATGGAAACCAATAGCAGAAGACACTGTGCCCAACCAACTGGGTAGAACCCTGGCGAGATAGCATAATACCAGAGAAGAAATATCTCTGTGATCTGTGTAGGCAGACAGCCTCAGCATCTAACTTCAAGTTATCATGGTGGGCCAGCAACAGAATGAGTCTCATGCGTCCAAGGCAGGTAAATAAATAGTTGAGAGGAATGGGCTAGATTTGAAGGATTGCACAGACGGGAACAAAAGATGTCTCCATGACAAATTGTGTGGACCAGTTAGGGAGGAATAGATTTCCCCCTGTCCTACATTACCACCACCAATGCTTTGGAACCATAAAATCCATGTAACCATATAAACTTGCATAAACTGTAAAAAGTCAGAACTCAGTAAGTAAGGGAGAAGGCAGGAATCCAAGCTGGCAGAGATATGTTTCTGCCATCATGATGGAATGGCTCCTCAGAATACAAATTTAGCTGAGCTACATATTAATAAAGTTGACATGTTTCTTGGGCACCTAAAATTATTAATACCCCCTATACATATTGTATACCTCAGCTTCCCGTGAGTTTGAGAGGTTAATCCAAAGCTATTTACATGCAGTGTTCCATTGGAATACCAATTTCCCCATCAGTTGAGTAAGGATTTTAATATCCATCGTGCGGGGTTAGTAAGAGGCCTCAATGTGACACGTATGTGTAATGCCAGGCCCAATGTCAATAAATACTATTTCCCTCATTCCAATATCATCACTTCTATTGACATCCATAGACTATTACAATTTCTAAGTTTATAGCTGGTTGGACATTAATTATACTTTAAGTTGGCTGCTTCATGATGGCATCTTAGCATCTTAATCTCATCAGTAAAATGTCCTCAAATCACATGGATTACTTCTGGGAAGGGTTTCTGTGGCCGGTTAGTCCCACCCACAGTTTGTGGTTTCCAGTAAGCTTCAATCAAAGAGAGTGTCCCCTCCCTGACCTGAGCATGCTGTCATTTCCCAGTCCTTTTGCCACAGTCTTCTTGGAGTCCATCTTTCGGCATGCTAACTTTCTGTCCCTTATACATAAGATAAGCCATGGCCTGCTTGATCCAGGTCCAGGAAATGTGTGCTGTTCCACTGCAGAACATCTCTTCCTATAGCTAGGTAAGGAAAAAAAAGAAGGGTATCAGTGTCAGCCCTATATATACATTATTTCATTCAACCTTTGCAATGATCACCATTTCATTGGCCAAAAATTAAGCCTTGGAGAGGCTAGGTGATTTCCCTGGTACCCAGGAACTAGTAAGAGAGCAAAACCGGAAGCTAAATCTGGAAGCCTCCAGCTCATGCTCTTTTCACCACACAACCACACACGGAAGAAAGGATATGAAGGGGAAATATGATTTGTACCAAAAGGATGGTTGATTGGAGTACATGGCTAATAATTAGGGGTATTTGCAGTTGTCACCAAAATGCACGCGTGTGTTTCGATAATAGCATGTAAAGTCAGAAAGAGAGAGAGTATTCAAACATTTTCACTGGGCTACCATTAAAACTGGGGCTGACATTTAGCTCTATGATAGTATAGTAAAAATAATGATAACAATGTTTTGTGTATGTCTAGTACTCAACTTTTCTAAGTACTTTCACATCCATTATATGATTTAATTCTTACAACATTCCTGGCAAGATGTGCAGGAAAAGCATCATTATTCCCATTCTTATGAAAGGGAAAACAGGCACAGACTTATCCCACATGGCCTAGCAATCTCAGAAACACAGAGCTGAAGTCCCAAACGATGCTTACAGTATTCATGGATACTCTGAGTGAGGGCAGGAGGCATGGAGGGGGTGTGACCTCCTTTTTCTTGAAGTAGGGAATGAGATGCACTAGTCAGGGGCTCAGCAGGAAACAGATGACTTGGTGAAGTTGGATCGCTTAAGGAGATTTTTATAAAGGACAAAAGAGTGCTCAGGGTACAGAGAAACCACCAGACACTGAATTTTTCCAGTTCGCTTCAGTCCAGGGACATAAATACCTGCATCTTATTCTCCCTTCCTCCTTTGTTCTGATCAGTTGCAGTGTTTCCTGTTGGCCAAATCCAGCTAAAAGTCGAGGCAAGGATGCCTATTGATGTGGTCAAAACAGTTCAGCCTCATGAGGCACAGAGCAGGGAGCACAGAGGTAGAGTGGATCTGGAAGAGCAAATGAAAGATAGCCTGTGTATGAGGCTTTCTACCAAGGGCTGAGGGCACAGGTTGAGGTTTAGAACAGTGTGTCAATAAGATTTCAGCTTACCTGAAATAATTAAACAATAAAGAGGAGTTATTGGACAGGCTTTAGGTGCAGTCAGATCAGGCGCCTTGCATTCTGGGAGGGTGTGATATCTGTCCTCCTCGGTGTGCCAGCTGTGTACCCAGACTGCCTTACCACATGGTGGCAAAATGGCAGCAGTAGTTCCTGGTGCTGCATCTGCACACACCACATTGACTGGAGAAAGAGAGAGACCATGTTTCAGAATTCCCAGTAAAAGCCCTAAGACTCCTTGTAATTAGATTATGTTGGGTCACATACTCAATTATGAACCAAACATTTTGGCTGAGATTTGGAATGCACCAATTGGCTTAGCCTAAGTCAAGTGCTTCACCCCTAGATAAAGGAATGAAATGGCTTTCTATAAACCACACAGATTCTGGAACAGAAACTAGAGCTGTGTGGGATGTCTAGAGAGACCAAGAAGAAGTACCCACACAAGCAGGATTGCCGACCTGCCACTGTCCGTAAAGGGAAGAGACAACTAGGGCTGTTTTTCAGTCCAAAATGTACTTGAACAGAAGAAACCTAAAATGGATAAAATGGACAAGTGTTTTTTCAGTCAGTGAAGCAACAATGGTTAGCCCATCAAGTGCTATTGCAGTGGCTCAATGACGCCCTTTGGTATTTATACTCTCTTCTTATTAGAACCTCATGGCAAAAAAAAAAAAAAAGAAAAAGGCAGCTGCTCAAGTTCAAAGCAGAAAAAAGGAAAAGAGACAAATGATGGTCTAAAGGGAATGGAGTGTTCTCTTAGGACCTATTACCTTTCTGTTGGCAAAGGAAAACTCTTTACATCATTGCCAGAACTATACTGTGTATCACCCCTTAGCTGCAAAGGAGGCTTGGGACTAGGGACATTTTGTGTTGCAGCCCAAGTCATAGATGATGGGAGAAAGAAGTTGGAATTGTTTTGGAGAGCTCAGCCATGGTCTCTGCCACAGGAATGATTGCCTAACAGCAATGAAGACCCAGCTCAGGCTGGAAATCATAAATCTGTGGTGGAGCCAATCAGCAGGGAATCACCCACTCAACAATAAAATTGGTTAACTGGAAAAAATGACAGTTTTATACTAAATTTCACTGATTCTGCTAACTCAGGAGAACTACGGGCCAAGCTTTCCTAGCAAAGAGGGCAGCGAAGCCAACCACATAGACGATTCAAGAAAACTGCTGGAACAATGGTGCTATCTCATTTCCAGAAAAATTAAAAGCTTTTCTGAATAAATTTATAAGCCAAAGCCTATGCACAGTCTATATCATATAACAACACTAATACTGGTTATTTTTCCAGAGAAGCTCGTGCATCGAGGGAGAACCTTTCCACCTAGTTTTAAAGATTGCTAACAAAGTTTCAGTACTTGTCTAGGTAATCCTAAACAGCATAGTTCATGCTCTATTTAGGCAGGAATTCAAAAGGAATCCCTTAGTAGGCAGGTTCTCCACTTTTTTACATTATCATTGAAATATAATTTTTTTTCTTTTATAAACATGTAGAACAAGGCCATATACAAAGGAGTATCTAATTAAATACAGCTTAATTAAATGACTTTTGCGTGTATGATTATATAATCCAAATATAATTTTGCTCTGTCCTTAAGACCCACAGTGAAAGATTTACAAATTCAACTCAGACATGTCGACCTTCTCTAGGTGTTCTCTAGGAGCAATTAAGAGAATTTACCCCCCACATAACACACCACAGTGTTCCCTCTAGACCTTCAACACACAGCAGCTGCTTTCCCCACAGTTTTCTTCCTGTCTCTCCTATCTATTCCTGGAGAGACACTATGTAGAAACCTTTGTCCCCTTTCCTAGGCTCCCTTGGGTCCAAATCTTGTCACATTCTTCCACCAGTACATCAAAGACTCTTGTCTGTCTTCCCAAGCAAGAAAGGACCTTCCTTCTTAAGCAAAAGAATAGGGAGAAAGACTGACAAGGAAAAATCCTAGCAATGCCAAACTCTAGGCAAGCGCTTGATATAGCTTCCTAGAAAGTACTAGTAAATTCCCACCTTTAAGAAATAATAAAAGTTGGGGCACCTGGGTGGCTCAGTGGGTTAAGCCTCTGCCTTTGGCTCAGGTCGTGATCACAGGGTCCTGGGATCGATCCCTCGTCTCTTTCTCTGCCTGCCTCTCTGCCTACTTGTGATCTCTGTCAAATAAATAAATGAAATCTTTAAAAAAAAAAAAAGAAAGAAAGAAAGAAAGAATAAAAGTATTAGAGCAAAAACATATTCATGATTAATTTTCACATGACACCATATGGCAACAATAACAAACATCACAGATTTCACAGATTTACGGTGTGAAACAAAAGAGGGAAAAGACAAGGGGAAGATAATGATTTAAAAGACATGAAGCAAGAGCAATAGTTAACATTTTTGTTAGCAGGCCGTGTGTAACCGGAAAGGGATTGCTGGAGATACAGATTTTAAGCTCTTGAATAAAAGAAATATGTGTTCTATTGAAAAATGAAATGGCTCCCACGTAAATGTATAAGAAAAGTTCACATGCTTCATATAACATGTGAACTAATAAAGTTGCTTTGTGGTTTGTGAATATCCTTAAATATATTAATAACTGACAAGTAAAATGAAATGATTTCTATATCTATATATTTCTATATCAAAACAAAGAAATGATTAGCACAGTTTTTTTTTATTTATTTTCAGCATAACAGTATTCATTGTTTTTGCACCACACCCAGTGCTCCATGCAATCCGTGCCCTCTATAATACCCACCACCTGGCTCCCCCAACCTCCCACCCCTACCTCCCACCCCTACTCCCCCAAGTCCCCCCCCCTAGCCCCCCCCCCCTTCAAAACCCTCAGATTGTTTTTCAGAGTCCATAGTCTCTCATGGTTCACCACCCCTTCCAATTTCCCTCAACTCCCTTCTCCTCTCCATCTCCCCTTGTCCTCCACAGTTATTTTTTTAAAGATTTTATTTATTTATTTGTCAGAGAGAGAGAACACAAGCAGGAGGTGTGGTAGGTGGAGGGAGAAGCAGGCTCCCCGCTGAGCAAGGAGCCCAGTGGGGGACTCGATCCCAGAACACCAGGATCTTGACCTGAGCCGAAGGCAGAAGGCAGACGCTCAGTCAGCTGAGCCACCCAAGCATCCCACTAGGGCAATTATTAAGCTGACCACCAAGTCCATCTGTGCCTGCTCGCAATCTCTACGAGGCTTATCAACAACCATGAGTGACGAATACCTGTATTCAAGTTTGGGTGCTTCAATTTACAAGCCATGTGATTTTGGTCCAGCCCTTTGGCTTCTTCCATGTCTCTGCTTCTTTATCTGTTAAACTGAGATGATAATATTTTATCCTCGGTCTACTTCTCCAGGTGCAGTGAGGATCAGCCTAGGTAATGCTTGTGCCGGCATTCTGGGAATTGTGAAGTACGATTAAACCCAAATCACTAATAACAGTGGTAGAGAGTATTTACTGCCTATTCACAGAGCATCTCCCAAGATGCTCCTGGGCACATAGGTTACACAATAAGATGTATGATGTTCTCTCCGAAGTACTTAGCCTTAGTATCACTCTCTAGGACAGCACAACGTACTCCTTGGAATATTGATTAGTAGATCTAATACAGCCATCGTTTAGTGAAAGCTTACAAGGCACTGGTCTAAACACTTTAAATACCTTATATCATTTAACGCTCACCAGAACCTGATAAGGGAGATAACGTTATCATCATCTCTACTTTACTGGAGAGGAGGCCGAGACTCAAGAGTTGAAGTAACTCACCCGGTCCCCTGTCACGAGGGTGTTGAGTCGGTACACCTTGGAATGGATGCCGCTGATAGACTCGCCATGCCCTGGGGTCTCCTTGTAGTTAAACCAGCACTGTATCTTCATACACAGGCGACAAATATGTGTTGACTGAATAAACAAAATAAATCCCCATGGTTCAAGTAGTTAGAACATTAAGAGATTCCTGCAACATTTATTATTATTTTCTAAATGAGGAAAGGGAAAGAAACTTTCTCCTACCTGTAATAACTGTCATCATCAAGAAATGAGCTCTTGGGGCGCCTGGGTGGCTCAGTGGGTTAAAGCCTCTGCCTTCGGCTCAGGTCACGACCAGAGTCCTGGGATCGAGCCCCACGTCGGGCTCTCTGCTCAGCAGGGAGCCTGCTTCTCTCTCTCTTTCTCTCTCTGCCTGCCTCTCTGCCTACTTGTGATCTGTCTGTCAAATAAATAAATAAAATATTTAAAAAAAAAAAACTAAAGAAAGAAATGAGCTCTCAAGAGCAGACTTTTCCAAATAGATACTTAACTCTTAAAGACTAGATTAAAAACTTCTAATTTATTTTGATAGAAATTTTATAAAACATGGTTAAAAAAAAAAGTTTGAGGGTCAGTGGACTAAGGATGGCTATTTGACTCCCCTTCTCCAAGAACTGAATTGGTTTGTCTTCTAAATTATCCTTTCCATTATCTGAGTACATTTTGTGTGTGTGCACTACTCACCGTCCCTGCGTCTAATATATGTGATTGTGACATATCTCTGCTGTTTTCCGCCTTTTTCTCTCTCTTTACTCTTCTTTCCTCATAGATCATCTCTTTCTTTCTTTCTTTATGCTTCCATTTGAAAATCTGCCTTTGTAGAGGCAGAACCCTCCTTTTCACTCAACTATCAAAGTAAATAATCATACTCAGTTCGACGTGTTCTTGATATTTCTTTGTTTTTCCACTCAATTTCCTTGTTAATTCTTGCCTGGGATCTGTCCCACTGGCAAGAAAGACTTTTTTAGGGGGCCTATATCCTAATTAGACAAAAGTTGGCCACCAAGCACTTCCTGGCAATCCCTCCAGATTTCATGACTTTCTTTTCCCGCTCTCCAGAAGGACCATCACACCTTATCTTTTTCCTCAAACATTTGTGGCCCTTCCTCCGTCTCAGCTGGTGATCTCACCTCCAATTCTTGTGAGCAGGGAGAAGCAGTTATAAGGGCCCCGCTCAATCTCCCCTCACCAAACACACTAACCTGCCGGTGTCCAGTGTCCGTACGGTATTCCCTCTCTGTTCACTCTCTATGCTGTGCCCTGGGTTATTCTTTTTTACAGTCTCACAAATCACCAATTCTCCCATTAACCATCTTAAAATTCAAATCTTCTAATACAGTTGTACTCCATGACTGTATTTTTTGTTTACAAATTTTTGATCACCTCTCGTGTTTCCTTTTTGTTTTTATCCCATAATGTCTTGCTCTTTTTAGTAGAAGTTCTGCCCTTGTCCTTTGATCATCTCAATCCATTTATATTAGAATCTCATCAAACTGCCACAGAGCTAAAAGTGATTTCATCTATAGTCAATTCACATTCTAATTGTCGATTCTGTTGGCTTTCTTTCTGAGCACTAAACCAATCCACGTGTTCTGGAATTTGGGTTTGCAAGCTCATAGCGAAGCATTTGGAAGCTTTTAACATTTTTCTTCCTATCTCTCCCTAGGCCTTCAGTCATGAGCTCACCCCGCTCTGTCAGCAGACCTTCGATCAAAAGCCAAGTCTTATAGTAGCAGCTTGGAATTCCTGCCCTAAGGCGATATCGTGAATTCCACAGATCCAATCACAGAACAATTAGGCAGCTAGGCTCAGTTTTTGATTGTAAGATTGTAACTAGGTACCTCCATCTCCCTAGTCCACTGCTTTCTAAAAGCCACGTGTCTAAGTAAAAATCATCTGGAGTTTTAATTTTTTTCAGGCTCAGTTTTGAGAAGGAAGGGGTTTTCAAACTGTCATTTGGATCCAGTTTCTCATACAGCAATTTTAGTGTCCTCTGCCCCTCAGGAGCTGAAAGTCTGGCCAATACTCTACACTTTCTGGATTTCCATAAACTCTGTGGCTTCAGCCTACTTCTTGGGCATTTTTCTTCTCTTTCCATCCAGGAGATATTTGTCTTGTTTGTGAACCTGGATTTATCTACCTCATTTCTCCCTCTAGGTTTCATCTGTGATTGTCATATGTTTGGAGTAGAGTGCGTTATCAAAGCCTGAACTCAGTGAGCTGTCTTAATTTAAAAATTGTACCAATATACTCTATCTTCTCTTTCATTTCTATCATAAGCCAAGCTCCTCATTTCAGGGACCTTCTCCACTTGAGGATTTGGCTCCTGTAATTACTCTCCCCTTTTCTAGAATCATCCACTTCTTCTGCGCTGGGCCATTCCCATCTCATACAGGTATGTTGAAATATCACCTATTTCATTAAAAAAAAAAAAAAAAGGCAACAAATCTGCCCTTAGACTCCACATTCTCCTCCAGCTACTTCTCATTTTTTTCTGCTCTTCTTTATGCCAAAACTCTCTGAATGAGTTTTCTATATTCACTGGCTTCACTTTCTCATTCCTCCTTCCAATCATGCATCATGTCTGAGACTGCATTGTAAGAGAATGCTTTGCTCACGTGAAGTTTGAGTTGCCAAGTAGGCACCCAAGCAAAGATAATAAGTAGTCTTGAGGCTCAGAGAAGAGTGCACGGCTAGGGATATCAATATGGGATCTTTCAATATATTGATGTTATAGCAGAGATTATTAGGTGCTTATTCCTTCTCCTCTACCTCCTTAGTACAGAAGCCTCCCTTGCGGGAGATGTAAACCCATGACTAAGTCTAGCCATTGAACTAATGAGATAAACATGAAAAGGATGGGGAGCATCCCCCAAAGTCTCCTTTAATCTGCTGGGAGGGGCCCCTTTCTCTTTTCCTTCTTTCTGAAATGTGTCTATAGTGCCTCGAGCTAAATCAACCACCCCAAATCATATGGCAGGACATGAGAATGAAAGCCACATGCTGGAATGAGGGAACAGAAAGTCACAAGTAGCCTGAGTCTCTGAGGACCTTGCAGGTCTGCCACCTCAGCTATGGACCAACTCCTGACTCCACTATGCGACAGAATGAACTCCCACATGTTTAAGCTATTGTGATGGGATTTCTGTTATCAGCGGTGGAACACAACTCATTTGGGAACAGATGGCCTTGAAAGCCAGGGAACTGCAAGAGAACATCTAAGAAGTGAGAGGAGATAGAGAACAGAAGAGGTCCATGCCAGAGCCTATGGAACTCCAAAGGCCAGAGGAAGAGGAAGAGGATCTAGAGGAGGACCTAGAGGAGAGCAACAAGGTAACAGGAGAACCAGGCCAGCGTGATGTCCTGGAGGCAAGTGAAGAAAATATTTGAAGTAAGAAGCAGTCATTGTCAAATGTTCTTCATAGGTCAAGGAAGGTGGAACTGAAAATAACTGACCATTGGATTCAGCAACATGGAGCTCCTGAGTGACTGGGACAAGAGCAAGTTTCAAGGACTAATGGGGAAAAGCCTGATTTGAATGGGTATAGAGAGAATGAGAGGAGAGGAAGACAGAAAGTGTAAGCAACTTGTTGAAGTACTTTTGTTTCAGAGAAGAGCGGAGTCTACTGGAGAAGTAGACTCAAAATAAGTTTTTGTTCATTTGTTTTAAGCTGAGAAAAATAAAAAAAAAGTATGTCTGATGGTAATGGAAATGATCTAAATCAATGATGCCAGAATGAGAAGGTAGAACTGTCAGTGTGCTTTGTTTAAATCAAGTTGCTTTCTGAGCTTAACTCTAATAATCACTTTATTTAAGCACTTTATTATGTTTTTATAACTAATCATCTTGTAGTTCATTCTTCCTGGTCCTTTTATATTTAGTATAGTAAAAACAATAAATTTAATGCATTCAAAGGGCATAAATAATGACAAAAAAAGAATTTTAAAGAGAATGCTTGATAAAAATATTAAAATACATCCGAATTCAACCTTATTTAGATTACGTTATTTAGGTGCTAAGTGCTGCAATTAAATACATACATACATAAATCCCTAGTGTATTAGGAGAAAGTATGGTTGAAGGCAAAAAAAAAAGAGAGAGAGAGAGAGAGAGCCAGTGAGAAGTGCAGTAATTTTACTTTAGGGTGTGCTTTGTGTTTAAGGATAGGCACCTTGGAGAGACTATGGACTCTGAAAAACAATTTGAGGGGTTTGAAGTGGCGGGGGGAGGTGGGAGGTTGGGGTGCCAGGTGGTGGGTATTATAGAGGGCACGGATTGCATGGAGCACTGGGTGTGGAGAAAAAATAATGAATACTGTTTTTCTGAAAATAAATAAATTGAAGAAAAAAAAAAAAGGATAGGCACCTTGACGTACAATGTAAAGGTGTGTTTCTGAGTTGGTCCTTCCTGTAGGAATTACAATGAAAATAAATAAATACTATTTTAAAATAAAATTACTATCTTAAAAAAGTACTTAAAGCGCCACCCAGTCTTAGATAAGAGTGGAGATGACTAAAATATGAATGTTGAGACCTAAACATAATGTCACATGGAACGGAAGGGAATCAAGACTAGAAGGTAGATTCTTTAACTTGATAATGGACGCTTGAAGTATCAGGCTCTCAGGAAAGGAACTAGGGCGACCCCTGCTGGGAGAGAAAAGTGAAGGGTTCTCTATAAAAAGTTAGGCCTGGTGTAACTAGGAGGTTGCAAATTCAAAAACTAAAGTGAAGGAGGATTTAGAATGAGGAAAGAACAATAAGATGTAAGTGATTGTGAGTGACTGTCTGAAGAAATTAGCCTAAGAGAAACACTAAAGCAAAAATAGGGGAAAAGTCACAGCTGGAAAAGAATCAAGAGTACATGAAACTCCCAGTGGGTAAATTAACATGGAGGTTTGGGTTCCAGATTCCTTGAAAGGACATCTGCAAATCCCCTAAGAGCTCATGGACCCTACAGAGGTCAAGACACCTTGCTAGGAGAAGGCAATATTCTCTGAGATGTGTAAATGGTCAGCCATGATGCACAAAATCTCTTCAGAAACTCATCACAATTTCAGAGAAACACTGGGGTTTAAAGAAATAAAATCTGAGGGCAAAAAAAATGTCAGAGGAGAGGAGAGAAGATGACAAGAAGATGACACCAGAAGGGCTGGGAAGACTGGGAAAAAGGATGAGTTTCTTTTCAGTGGGCCATCAGTGATCCTTGCACTATAGTTTATAAAACCCCACGCTGAGTTATTTTGGTTATTTTCTCTCTCACTTCAGACAGTTACACTTAATAGATAAGGTACAGGTGAAATTGAAATGAGAGAGAGAGTTTAGTATTGCAAGCTTAGAGATTTAGTATTGCAAGGTGAGATTGGTAGTTTGGGCTTCATGACCCAGAGTTGCCATGGATGGCTTTTGGAGGATCCACAAACCTGGGGAAAAAGTAGATTTTGCTTTTATGTCTTCCCCAATATTTAGAATTAGGTAGGGGAGGGATTTTTTTGTATAACTTCTATATTTATATAAGATATAATATAATATAATATAATATAATATAATATATATTATATAATATATAATATATTATTATATATTTATTAAAGTACTAGATCATACTATATAAGTGAAAAGCAACATACAGAGCAATGTTCATTTTGATGATTTATAATTGTCACCACTGGCCATAATATCCACCAGGCCTTCCTTTGATATGAATTGGAAATGTGACACCTCATGGAGACTCTGAACATCTATCTAGCTATACCTTGATGCCAACCTGGGCTAGGAAATATCAAAACAAAAATCATTGGGTTTTATTTTTATATGGAATCATTAGGCATAATGGAACAAAAAGTCAGAAGGCATCTTAAGCAGCAAGATTCCTACCCGTGGAAGTAGGAAGCCCAAGTGGCCCCTGACACCCTAAAAATATATTGCACCACCTGCTTCTTTTGCCCATAAAAGACTCAACTGGAAAATGTTAAAACTCTACCAAAATTGGACTTGGTCCCAGGGAAGTGTTGTCCTGAGTCATCTTACAGAATTGCTCGCAGCATCACCAGATAAAAGACCTTGATGAAACAGTATGTCTTGGAAATGGTTAAGTTGATTTGTGCCTTAGAGGAAAACTTAAACACTAGAACAATGCCTCTCTCAAATGTTCCTATTCCTTGCAAAATCCCTAAAATCTATTCCAGGATTTTGAAGCAGATCATACAGGGATTGCCATTTCTCTTTAAATGAGAGTATTGACTTCTGGCATGGACAAGTCCCAGTTCCCATGTCATTGGCATAAGAACAGAATCAAATGAAGATTCTTATTTTGGGAGCCTTTGGGGAAAGTTCAAAGGCCTCCTGTGGTTTTGAAATTGTAAAAACTGTATTTGCCAGTACCAGCTCAACCGTTGGTACTGGCCATGGTTAGAGAGCCAGCAATGCTCAGCAGCCCCTCTGGGCTTTCTGCCTTGGTGAAGAAAGAAAAGTCCACACATCAATAAGATTCATTCCATTCCAGATTGCATTGCATTCCTGTCAAAAACAAATCCTCAATACAATGTGTTTACTATCCCAATAGTCATCAGCCTATTCAACATGAGAGCCTTGAAGTTCTGTTAGGAATGTAGAATACAATTCTCCTCTGCTATACAGAAATCCCCTGGCTGACTAAAAGTTGAGTCTAGTTGCCCTTAATTGAATTTGAGGTAGATAACTCCTACTTGGCCTTAAGATGTCAGATTAAAAACACTTCTTTTGCATCAAATCCCTCTATTGTTGGAACTCATAGAGTCATGTACTTTTCCTCTATAGCAATTTTATAAGTGGTTGTGAGTGTTTGATTAATATCTGTCTTCCCTGCTAGACAGTGGCTCAACGAGACCAGGGACTAATTCTGGTTTAGTCAATCATTGTCTTTCTCACCCACAGCACAGTGCTGGGCATATACTATTCTCAAGAAATACTCAGAAATACCTGAATGAATGAGCAGAAAAATAAGTGGCATGAAGGAATTTTCCCACAACCTTCCAGGTCTAGGTGGCCCCTTGAATAACAAAACATGGCTGTTCCTATTTTAAGTCTTTACCTGAACTCAGCTAATTCTCACAATAATCTTGTCAAGTAAGTATTATTATTATCTACTGAGGAGGAAATCATGGCATGTAGAGGCAACTAAGTTGCCTAAGTTGTGTAAGTACTCATGATTAGTAAGGGGTGGTTTCTTGTTCTAAATTCAGAACCCACACTCTGAACTCTCTCTCTATTAGAGGAGTTGCTTGAAAACTACCTACTCTTTGGATGAAGCTACCTCTCTGGAAGTGAAGATTAGAGGTAGACAGGTAGATCTGGGGGAAGGTTTTCTGCCACCTAGAATTCAGGGTAGCAATTTCTCTGAAGGAAGAAACCTTTCAAACTGGGAAATACCGCAGAACAGTGCATGTTGCTTCTGCTCAGAATACCACCTTGCAAGGGGCGCCTGGGTGGCTCAGTTGGCTGAGCCTCCCACTCTTGATTTCTACTTGAGTCATGATCTCAAGATCATGAGTTTGAGCCCCGCAAAGGGCTCGGCAGTCAGCATGGAGTCTACTTAAGATTCTCTCTCTCTCCCTCTGCCCTTCCCTCACCCCCACCCCTCTCTCTCCCCAAACCAAAAACACCTACACAGTGTCTATGAGGTAGATCTTGACAAAGATGACCTCAGTAACTACAAAACAAAGAAATGGTATAAATGGATTCCATCCTGCAATGTGTTTGAGAATTCTGACATTTTCTCTGATATAAGCCAAACTTCACCTGGGAAAGAAAACAATGGGAATTTTTATTCCATCGGCAATACCTACTTCATACAGGTATTTCAGAGCTTACTGCCTCCAGAAGTAGAGTTCACATCATAGAATGTCAAGTATGACAAGTGTCACTATGCCTATGACCACTCCAAAAGTTAAAATTCTTACTGAAGTTTAAAAAGAAAAAAAAAATCCATGTACTTTAACATTTCCTTTTAAGCAGAAATTTACCTAACAAGTTTTTTTTTAAGTACGCGATCTGGACTTATCTTTTAAAATTTCAGGTAATCGTTACATATTTTTTAAATAAAAATGTGAGAAAGATCACATTACTTGTTTAATAAAATTTCTCTCTCTAAAGATGAAAAACATTGTATGTTATTTTATATGGTGGCTTATATGCTTTTTTTGGAGTCTGTGACCAAAAAGGAATTCGTAATCACCGGTCTCTGGGTTGAAACCAGCTTTCACAACTTTCTAGCTGAAGGGTGACTGTATGGGAAGATTAGGATATTGTTGGAAGTCTGTGTGCGGATATTCTCCATATGCTTCTCCAGATTTGCTATCTATCTTTCCATCT
This sequence comes from Mustela nigripes, assembly GCF_022355385.1. Classification (NCBI taxonomy): domain Eukaryota; kingdom Metazoa; phylum Chordata; class Mammalia; order Carnivora; family Mustelidae; genus Mustela; species Mustela nigripes. Next base: position 124,274,931 of record NC_081557.1, on the reverse strand, counting down.
CCTCTTTGAACATCCTGGAAACTGACCTGTGTGGTCTACCTCATGACTCCCCTGCTTTCTGGCCTCCAGTTGGTTTCTCTATCTACGGCCACACTCTTGTCCAGCAGCCCCTTTTCTTCAGCTTCCTGTAGCTGATACTTCCCTTTGCCCTCTTAGGCCTGGAGCTGGAAACTATCTCCTGCTAAGTCATCATTTTTGTTTCCCTTAACCTTGACCACATCTCAGTCAATAGTGTCTTCATTACAATCTCTTCTGTGACCCTTTGACTATGTTTTCTATCAGGACCCTGATGGATACAGGCTGCCTCTCTTCTTTCACTTCACCTAGTCAAAAGGATCTTTTTAAAATAGGGTTTGTTTGTTTTTTTCCTTAAGTGAGATATACCACTGAAGATCCAATCTATAAAGAAATCATTAATAAGTTGAACTTCATTAAAATTAAAAACTTCTGTTCTGCAAAAGACAGTGCCAAAAGAATAAGAAGACAAGCCACAGAATGGAAGAAAATATTTACAAAAGACACCTGGTGAAGGACTTTAATTCAATAAATACAAAAATTTGTAAAATTTAATAGTAAGAAACAGTAAGACCAAAAAAAAAAAAAAGAAAGAAATAGTAAGACAACCCAATTTAAAATGAGCCAAAGACCCTTACAGACTCCTCACCAAAGATAAACAGATCGCAAAATAAGCATAAGAAAAGATGCTCCATATCATTTGGCATCAGAGTAATGAAAATTGAAACAAGATACCTCTATACACCTATTAGAATGACCAAAATTCAGAACACTGACAACACAAAAGGCTGACAAGGATTTGGAGCAACAGAAATTTTCATACATCGCTGGTGGAATGTAAAATGGTAGAGCCATTTTGGAACAGTTCGGCTGTTTCATACAAAACAAAACATACTCAGTCTTAACATGGGATACAGCAATCACGCTCCTTGGTATTTACCCAAAGGAACTGAAATTTCATGACACAAAACCTGCACATGGATGTTTGTAGCAACTTTATTCATAATTGTCAAAACTTGGAAGCAACCAAGTCCTTCAGTAGATAAATGGATAAACTGTTGATATCCAGACAATGGAATATTCAGTGCTAAAAAGAAATGAGCTATCAAGTCATGAGACAATATGGAGGACCTTAAATACATATTACCAAGTGAAAGAAGCCCATATAAAAAGGCTACCTACTACATGTTTCTAACTACAAGACATTCTGGAAAAGGCAAAGCTGTGGAGACAATAACATTTTTCAGGGGTTGCCATGGGTGGGGGAAGGGAGAGATGAATAAGCAGAGCACAGGTGATTTTAGGACAGTGAAACTACATGTATGATAATTTAATAATAGATATATTTCATTATACATTTGTCCAAACCAATAGAATTTACAACTCCATGAAAAATAAACTATGGACTTTGGATGATTTGGGGTGATTATGATGTGTCAGTGTAGCTTCATTCCTGATTTTAAAAAATATATGTATATTTCCTTAAGTGAGTATATGTATATGTATATGTGTGTACATATACATATGTGTGTACACACAGACACACACACGCACATACACACAACCCCAATCTGATGAGTGATGTTGATAAGACTGCTCATGTGTGGAGACAGGATATCTGGAAAATCTTTATACCTCCTCTCGGTTTTGTAAACCTAATACTGCTCTAAAAAAATGAAGTCCTTAAAAAATATTTTTAAATTTATAAAAAAATAAAGTGATCTAAGACTAAATTTTGTACTTGCTCTCCATTTCTCTCTTCTTTCACTACTTCTTTTTCTCAGTCTAATAGTTTTTGTAACCTAAAGACTGTTTAGCCCACCCCTGCTCTCTATACCAACCTGGAGATCTCCAGAAAACACACATTAAACTCCAGAAATGTAGGGGCGCCTGGGTGGCTCAGTGGATTAAGCTGCTGCCTTCAGCTCGGGTCGTGATCTTAGGGTCCTGGGATTGAGCCCTGCATCAGGCTCTCTGCTCAGCGAGGAGCCTGCTTCCCCCTCTCTCTTTCTGCCTGACTCTCTGCCTACTTGTGATCTCTGTCTCTGTCAAATAAATTAAAAAAAAAAAAATCTTTAAACTCCAGAAATGTTAATAATGTCTATCTTAAAGATGTTTTTCTGGGCAGATGAAGAAGAGGGTTATATCGCCCTTCCACAGAACAACTTCCTCTAAATTCCCTTGCTTTGACATCTCTTTCTCAAAGTTTTTCATCACAGGCATCCTTCTGATCCTCTTATCGGTCTCCAGAACTCGCCTGTCTTTCCAGACGCTTGACTCAGCCTCTCCCCCATCTCCTCCCTGCCACATGTTTGCACAGCAAAACAAAGACCAAGCAAAACACTGCTCTACCACTACCCTCCTTCCATGAGATCCCTCCAGATGTTCTGTTCTCAGGAAGCTTGCTTATAATGCTGTCTGAGAGGAGAGAACAGTAGCTATATATAATTCAATTCCCATTATCCGAAAATGACTATCTGGACTCTCTTCACCAAATCATTAAATCTGGAAAGATTGTCTCAATGGCATGTTTTGTAATAAAAAGACATCTTTTTCGGATGAGAAAAGTGATGCATTCTCATTGCAAAAAAAAAAAAAAAAATCAAACATTTCAACAGTGCATAACTTACAAATTTAAATTTCCCTTTAATTGTAATATCCACAGATATCCACTTTACTGGCTTGGGGACGGTCCTCCAGATCTTATAATCAATATTATGGGTTTCTTTCTTACTTTTTTTTTCTTAAAGGGACCACTTTTTTTTAATAAACAAAAGATCTGAGCAGCTATGGATAGCAAACAAGCACATGAAAAGATGCTCCACAGCGTTTAGTTATTAGAAAAATGGAAACTAAAACCACCAAGATTGCAACAACATGGACCTATGGGATATAATGCTAAGTGAAATAAATCAGACAGAAAAAAGACAAATGCCATATGATTTCACTTAAATGTGGAATCTAAAAAACAAAACAAACAAATGAATAAAAGAAATAGATTCATAAATACAGAGAACAAACTCGTGGTTGCCAGAGCAAAAAGGGGTGAGGGATGGGCAAAATAGGCGAAGGAGATGAAGAAGTAGAAATGTCCAGGGTGCCTGGGTGGCTCAGTGGGTTAAAGCCTCTGCTTTCGGCTCAAGTCATGATCTCAGGGTCCTGGGATCGAGCCCTGCATCGGGCTCTCTGCTCAGCAAGGAGCCTGCTTCCTCCTCTCTCTCTGCCTGCCTCTCTGCTTACTTGTGATCTCTGTCTGTCAAATAAATAAATAAAATCTTAAAAAAAAAAAAAAGAAGAAGTAGAAATGTCCAGTAATAAAATAAATAAGTCTTGGGATGCATATAAATAAATCACTATGTTGTACACCTGAAACTACTATAAAATTGTAGGTCAACCATACTTTAATTAAACAAAACCACAATGAGATACCATCATGAGCCTATTAGAATTATTAAAATTAAAAAGACTGCCCATATCAAGTGTGGGTCAGGACTCAAAGACTGGAACTCTCATACACCACTAGTGGAATATAAAATGGTATAGACATTTTGGAAAACACTTGGACAGTTTCTTCAAGAGTTAAACATGCACCTGCGCTACGGTCCAGTCATTCCATTCCCCAGTATTTACCCAAGAGCAAATGAAAGCATATGTCCATACAAAGACTTGTACACAGATGTTCATAGGGTGTTTTTTTTTAAATAACCAAAAATGGGAAGTAATCCAAATGTCCCTCAACATTTGAATGGATAAGAACACATTGTATTATAGCCACACAATGAGATTCTGCTCAAAAAGAGAAAGGAATGAATTATTGATAAAAGCAACAGCATGGATGAATAAAATGCTGAGCAAAAGAAGCCAGACAAAAGAAGTATACTCTAAGTGTTTCTATTTTCTTAAAACTCTAGAAAATGTAAACTAATCTACAGTGACAGAAAGCCGATCAGTGATTAAGTGGGAAAGAGAAGCAAAAGAGAGATCATCAAGGTGCACAACAAAATTTTTTCTTTCATTTACTTTTATTGTTTATTTATTTTTTATTTTAAAGATCTCATTTAAATTCAAGTTAGTTAACATATAGTGTATTATTAGATTTAGGGGTAGAATTTAGTGATTCATCAGTTGTATATAAACTTGCAATGGTGATAGATATTCTCATGATCTTTTCTTTTTTTTAAAACATGTTTTATTTAAATTCAGTTAATTAGCATATAACATTCTTGGGATATTCTCATTATCTTGAACATGATCATGGTAATGAGTTCATGTTTATAAAGAGATGTCAAAACTTGTCAAAGTGCGCACGTTAAAATATGCAATTTATCACATGTCAATTATATCTGAATACAAGAGCTTAAATGGAGACAAAACAAGACATACGGCTTTGTAATTTATGGTTTTCAGGGAACATATGTGTATTTTTTTATGTAAAGGAAGTAAGGGGCACAAATTAAGATCATTGTACTGGGGCGCCTGGGTGGCTCAGTCAGTTAAGCGTCTACCTGTGGTCATGATCCCAGGGTTCTGGGATGGAGCCCCACATCACATTGGGCTCCCTGCTCAGCGGGGAGTCTGCTTCTCCCTCTCCCTCTGCTTGCTGCTCCCCCTGCTTGTATTCACACTCTCCCGCTCTCTCTCTGTGGAATAAATAAATAAAATCTTTAAAAAAATAATAAGTTGTACTAAAAGAAATGCTCACCAATAATAAGAAACTACATAGTTCAACAAAAATGTGTTACTAAGTCACCCTTTTTTTTCATATTTCACTTATATGATCTTTCAGTTTTCTTAAAAATAACGACTGGCTTACGATTGCTAAAAATCAATACTGTAAGTGGAAAGGTGAGTTATTCAATATATTTTGTTGCCTTCCTTAGATATTTCTCAATCTCTAATGGGTTTCATTCTAATTCTATATTAGAATTATTTGGAAAAATAAATGCTTTTAATATATACTTTCAAGTGCTAATAATTTTGATGCCCATATTTCAAAGTCAGGCAGATCTGAGTTTGAATTATTGCTTTGATGGTAGGTAAAGCCTCCTAGTATTTGCTTGCTAAATTAAAAGGGATCAAATGATCTACTTATTAGGGTTTTCATGAAGAATGAATGTGATAATCATAAAATGTACCTATCACTTAGCACATACTCGACAAACATTACTCCTCTTCCTCTTGTTCTTCCTGAGCAGATTCTTCTATTCCAGCAAACAATCCACTGAGTAGGTAATAACAGGATGGCAAATAGGATGTTTGCAGTAACCTTGGAGTGTCAGATGGTGCCTTAAATTTGAGACTATTTGGGTAAGTACTTGCACATTCAGAGAGAAACAAGACACATCACCCTGTCCAGAGGGAAGCTTGCTTCTCCCTCTTCCACTCCCCCTGCTTGTATTCCCTCTCTTGCCATGTCTCTCTCTGTCAAACAAATAAATAAAATCTTTAAAAAAAAAAAAAAATCTCTAGATGCCTGGGTGGCTCAGTTGGTTAAGCCGCTGCCTTTGGCTCAGGTCGTGATCCCAGGGTCTTGGAATCGAGTCCCACATCGGGCTCCTTGCTCAACGGGGAGTCTGCTTCTCCTTCTGCCTCTGCCTGCCACTCTTTCTGCTTGTGTGTGCTCTCTCTCTCTCTGACAAATAAGTAAATAAAATCTTTTTTTTTAAGATTTTATTTATTTATTTGACAGACAGAGATTATAAGTAGGTGGAGAGGCAGGCAGAGAGAGCAGGAAGCAGGCTCCCTGCTGAGCAGAGAGCCTGATACGGGGCTCAATCCCAGGACCCTGGGATCATGACCTGAGCTGAAGGCAGAGGCTTTAACCCACCGAGCCACCCAGGTGCCCCAATAAATAAAATCTTTTAAAAAAAAATTTTTTTTAAACCTCAATGCAATGCTTAGCAAATATAAGTTTTTACGAAAGTTTGTCATGTGTCCCCTTCACTTTGGGAGCATAAGGGCTGGTGCCTGGATGAACCCAGCACCAGGTACTGGTGGAAGCAACCAGCGATGTCAGGGCCAGGAGGCAAGACTAGGAGAGAGCCTGCTGTTTACAAAATTGCAACTATTTTGAGTTGCAGTGAAGCTGGTGACTTTTTAAAAATTTTATTTTAGTTAGTTAACATACAGTGCAGTTTCTGGAGTAGAATTCAGTGATTCATCACTTACATACAATACTCAGTGCTCCTCACAACAAGTGCCCTCTTTAATACCCATCACCCAGCTAGCCCATCCCCCACTCACCTCCCTACATCAACCCTCAGGTTCTTCTCTGTCATTAAGAGTCTCTCGTGATTTTTTTCCCTTTCTCTTTTTTCTTCTCCCCTCCCACACGTTCACCTGTTTTCGTTCTTAAATTCTGCATATGAGTGAGATTATATGGCATTTGTCTTTCTCCCACACACTTATTTCCCTTAGTATAATACTCTCCAGCTCCATCTGTGTCATTGCAAATGGCAAGATTTCATTATTTTTAATGGCTGAGTAATATTCCTGTGTGTGTGTGTGTGTGTGTACGCACGCACACACCACATCCTCTTTATCCATTCATTAGTCAATGGACATTTGGGCTCTCTCCATAGTTTGCTATTGCTGATATTGCCGCTATAACAGTCGGGGTACATGTACCCCTTCAAATCTGTATGTTTGTATCCTTGGATAAATACCTACAGGCGCAAATCCTAGGTTTTAGGGCAGCTCTAATTTTTAACTTTTGAGGAAACTCCATACTGTTCTCCAAAGTGGCTGCACCAGTTTGCATTCCCACCGACAGCACAGGAGGGTTCCCCTTTCTCCACATCCTCACCAATACCTGTTGTTTCGTGTGTTATTAATTTTAGTTATTCTGACAAGTATGAGATGATATCTCATCATGGTTTTGATTTCCACGTCCCTGATGATGAGTGATGTTAAGCATCTTTTCCATGTCTGTTGTTGATGTCTGTTAGCCATCTGGATGTCTTCTTTGGAAAAGTATCTGGTAGTGTCTTCTGCCCATTCCTTAACTGGATTATTTGTCTTTTGGGTCTTGAATTTGATATATTTGATATATTCAAAGCTGGTAACTTTTTGTATCAAAATAAGAACTGTCCTTACAAACTAAGGACAAATACATAGGCATCTACAAGACAGAAAGGGAGTTTGGAGTTTCATTGGACTTTTCATCAATGTTTATGTGGTTCATACAAACCTAAATAAGAAGCATTGGGGTATTGGGGTCCGTTATCAAAGGAACGAGACTAAGACAAAGTAAAAGTTATGCAAAGCCTTATTCTATGCCCAGCTTTAGAAGTTAGACTGACCGGCCAGGAGAATGAGGCTGAGACAAAGTGAAAGTTATGTAGAGCTTTATTCTATGCCAAGCATTAGAAGTCAGACTGACCAGCCAGGGCCGCCTCGAAGAGAGCGACCCCCTCCCGATCTCACATGCTGGTTTTATAGGGCATAACCACAGACCCAAGGTACGTGGCTTCTATTTTTAAGGCGTTTACTCCCGGAATAGATACCCGGAACCATACCAGGAACTAAGGGGGCGTTTATTCCTGGAATGAAGTCCGTGGATATAAACAACAATATGGCTACCTAGGCAATATGGAGTTGCTCTGGCTAAATAGGCCCTAATAGTTAGACAGGTTTTAACATTAAATTGGCCCTAACATTGGCACCTGAATGGCACAGTGGGTTAAGTATCCAACTCTTTGTTTCAGTTCAGATGGTGATCTCAGGATGGAGAGACTGAGCCCAGTGTCAGGTTCTGTGCTCAGTGAGAGTCTGAGATCTTTCTCTCGTTCTCCCTCTGCCCCTACTCCCCACCCACCCCCACCCTACCCCCACCCCACACACAGCCCCATTCCCCCCACACACAAGCTCTGCCTCTCAAATAAATAAATAAATCTTGAAAAAAAAAAAAGGAAGAAGAAGGAAATTCAGCATAAATCCTTAGGTGGTTCTTTTTTTTTTTTTAAGATTTTATTTATTTATTTGACCGACAGAGATCACAAGTAGGCAGAGAGAGGCAGACAGAGAGAGAGAGGAGGAAGCAGGCTCCCTGCTGAGCAGAGAGCCCAATGCGGGGCTTGATCCCAGGACCCTGGAATCATGACCCAAGCTGAAGGCAGAGGCTTTAACCCACTGAGCCACCCAGGTGCCCCTCCTTAGGTGGTTCTAACCAGAGACAGAAATATTTGAATATGTTACATAGTGATATCAAAATTTGTGATAATAAGAAATAATAAAATTACTCTTTGTAATAAAAATAATATTTGAAGTTAGTGCTACTTATATCTCTTACCATAAATAATGTTTGTTCTACATATAAGTATAGTTAAATTGAAACCGTAAGTGTAATGTCATTGAACTCATAAACTATTAGCTTAGTTGCATCAGATACTTTCTATGATCAAAAGCTGTTCTCTATTCCCAGAATGACTAAATGCCTTGAGGCAGACTTCCTCGTAAGTCAAAGATTGCTTCTGCTTATTGGCTCCTAGGTTGCTTATTTCTTCACTGCAGATTGAGATCCATTAGCTCAACAGCACTTTGGTACCAAACTCAAACTTCTACACGCCTCTTATTTTAAAAACAGTGCGATCAAAATTCTAGCCATGTAGTGCCTGCCTGCTTTACATATCCCCCAAACCTCACTCACCTGCTATTACCTAGTGGTAAGACAGGGCCTTGCTGAGATAAGAATCCCAGCTCATGCTACCCTCAGAGCAATCTCTCACCCAGAAGCGCCAAGTAAGGCTCTCTCTAATCCCTCTCTCTGCAGGAGTTCCTTCCCCTTCCTCTCCCTCTGGGGGTGACCCCTTGTCCGAAGCCTCTGAATGGTTTCATGCTGGGAGGGTCTTCCTCTCTAAGTAATACTGATCAACTGCTACCCTGTGTGTTAGTCTCACGTGGTCGGTCATCTTGTTCCTTGATCAGCCATGGGGCTTCTCCAGAGACGAATTACAAATTTAGGGGGAAAATTATAATATGCTCCTGATATAGAACTATAAAAAGAAAAATTGGGGCTCCTGAGTGGCTCGGTTGGTAAGGTGTCTGCCTTTGGCTCAGGTCATAATCCAGGGGTCCTGGGAGAGTCCCACATTGGACTCCTTGCTCAGCAAGAAGTCTGCTTCCCCCTCTGCCTTCTACTCTCCCTGCCTGTGTGCTCTCTCTGACAAATAAATGAGTGGAATCTTAAAAAAAAAAAAAAAGAAAGAAAGAAAGAAAGAAAAGAGAAAGAAGAAAATTTATGAAATACATCTAAAATACATTTATTGTGATCTGAGACTATTAAGGAACAAAATGTGTGGAATATTACAAAGATTCAAAAGATGCCGTTTTGGGGTAGGTAACCAAATATGCCTTAAACTTAAATAAATGCTTCCTATTTCCACCTATATTCAATGGGAATGGCCTGTGATCTTGGTTCTGTCATTTACTAGTTGTACAAACCTGAGAAGGTTTTTGTTTTTGGTTTTTTTTTTTTTTATTTCTGTGGACATCTAGTTCTGTACCAATAAAATTCATGCTCATTCTGAAGTTATTGTGGGTCACTGTAAATGCTATTTGAGATAACAAATGTAAGGATTTACATTTGTTTTCAAAATTTGTGAGCCTTCTGTCCTAAATAGTAGAAACTTGGTTTTTTCTTTTTTCCTTTAAAAGTACTCAAAGTGTTATTACATATGTGATATATGTCAGTTATCTATACAAACAGGCAGTGTTTTCGGCAGTAATCTGCCAAAGAAAAAGCTAATGTATCAAAAGGTACAGATTTGATCCAAATCACTCACTTATGGAAAAGGCTATTCTTACTGTCCCCATCTTTGCCTTAAAAGAAGTCTTTATGCAAACATTCAAGTGAGTTGAAAATCTTCCTTCCGGCTTTCAGCCACACTCTGGTTTCATTTGGAAGACAATGTGGTCTAGTGGCTAGATGGAACAAAAACCTGGAGCCAGCTGATTCCAATGCAGTGTAGGGAAGGCTAGCTGCCAACTCACCAACGCTGAGACCCCTGGCCAGATCCCTTGACCTCCCAAGGCCTAGTCAAACCCAAGAAAACAAAGTGAAATGGACTAGTGTCAGGTTTCCTTTTCCTGAGAGTAAAGCATCTTTTAAAGGGGTCAAACCCGCTTGAGAATTTAAAAAAAAGAATCCACCACATGATCTGAGTGCAGTAGCAAAAAAACTAAAAAATTAAAAAAAAAAAAGAGAGAGAGAGAGAGAATACAGATGTCATTGCTTCAAAATATCAGAATCAGGAAGGTGGCACCATCCTTCCCCACATTCTTCTCCACAACCTTCATTGCTAGGTATTTGGTTTAAGCTTCTATTATGTCAAGCAGAACTATAAATTCTGATGTCTGAACTGTTGGTTCAGAAAAGTGAGGGTAAAGGATTCCTTACTCTAATGAAAGGATCTTCCCCTTCAATCCAACCATGTGTGGGAGAGAAGATGGAGAAAACAGAGGAGTCTCTATTTTGCTTAGGACCTCACAGTGCACTTCAGAACAGTTTTAAGATTTTTTTTTTTTTTTTTTTTTTGACAGAGAGAGATCACAAGCAGGCAGAAAGGCAGGCAGAGAGAGAGGAAGGGAAGCAGGCCCCTGCTGAGCAGAGAGCCCGATGCAGGACTCGATCCCAGGACCCTGAGATCATGACCTGAGCCAAAGGCAGCAGCTTAACCCACTGAACCACCCAGGCGCCCCTTAAGATTTTTATTCTAAAACAACCTAATCCAAGGCAAAGACCTGGAGAGTATTTGCTGTAAGAAGAAGTAGGAGTAAAGAAGTTAGTCAGAAGATAGCCTGCATCCTGAAAGAGATCTCAAGATGTCCAGCTTCTATATTGAATTAGCCTGCATTCTAGGCCCCAGATAACGTTTGGGTCAGACTTTAAATCTATCAAGCTATCAAAACATACACATACACACGCAATATCCAAAAATCTCTATAAAACATGCCCAAGGATCTAATGCCATCTAAAGGTAGTTAAAGCAAACTGCAAAAAAAAGGGAAAGAAAAAGAAAAAGCCAAAGCAAATAAAAAAACTATTAAAACTTTTCACTTTGGATACAAACATAAATGAGATGTTTTTAGCTTAATATATTCCTGTATTGATTCTACATAATACCTATTGAAGTCACTGAAGCTTTTGTCTAAAAATCCAGTGTAAACAAAATAAAAATGCAAATAACTAATCAGGAGGGGGGAAAAAGGTGTCTGTCCGGCTGTGTGTATTCAGCATTATAATAAATTGAATAAACGTTATTAAAGATACATAGGGGAATGTTTGCTTGTTTGTTTGTTTGTTTGTTGACCAAGAGGCACAGCAAGAGAGGGAACACAAGTAGGGGCAGTGAAGAGGGAGAAGCAGGCTTCCCGCTGAGCAGGGAGCCCTATGCGGGGCTGGATCCCAGGACCCCTGGGATCCGGACCTGAGCCTAAGACAGACAATTAATGACAGAGCCACCCAGATGCCCCAGAGTTTTGTGTTTTTCTTTTTTTCTTTTTTTTTTTTATTCAATACTACTCAGCCAAAATGTGGAAGCAACCCAAGTATCCAGTGATAGATGAGTGGATAAACAAAATACGGTATATACTTGCAAAGGAATATTACCTGTTTTAAAAAGAAGGATATTCTGACACAGGCTACAATGTGGATGAATCTTGAAGACATTATGCTAAGTGAAAGCAGCCAGTCCCAAAAGGACAAATATTGTATTATCCTATTGGTACGAGGTACCTAGAGTAGTTGAATTCATAGAGTAGAATTCGGGTTGGTAGGGGTTGAGAAGAGGGGAGAGGGGAAGTTAGTGTTTGTTTGGTTTTTTTAAGATTGTATTTATTTATTTATTTGAGACAGAAAGCACCTGCACTCTGGGTGTGCAGGGGAGCACACCTGAGGGAGGGGAAGCTCTAGAGGGAGAGGGGGAAGCAAACTCCTCACTGAGAAGGAAGCCTGATGTGGGGCTTCATCCCAGGACCCTGGGATCATGACCTGAGCTGAAGGCAGACTCTTAACCAACTGAGCCACCCAGGTGCGCTGGGAGTTAGTGTTTAGTGGGTCGAGTTTAAGTTTGGGAAGATGAGAAATTTCTGGAGGTGGATGGTGGTGATGATTGTGCAACAATGCAAATGTATTCAATGCCACAGAACTATACACTTAAAAGTAGTTAACATGGTAAGATTTATATCATGTACATATTACCACAATTAATGCTCGATGAGAAGGCTGTGGTGCATTAATATACTGCATTAATACGCTGATGGAAGCATAAAATTGATGCACCATTTCTGGAAAATAATGCGATAATATGTAGCAAGAAATTCTTAAATGTTTATATCCTTTTATTTATTATGTTAGTTCTATGTCCAAGACTCCATTGAAAATATATACGAAACCATATGCCAGGGATTCATTCAAAGAACGAAATGCAAGTATGATCATTAAAGCCTTATTCATCCTGGAGAAAAATAAGAAACAGCCTCCAAATCAGCTGACAAGGGGAGATAAATTATAGACAATCCATGTAGATTGGTGTGTTGCAATTGAATCATGTTTATAAAGAATACTCAATGACCTGCAGAATTAGATGGGAAAAGGGGGATTCTTGTTTGGTTTATTTTTGTTTGTATATTTTACAATCGTTCTATTGTAAGCATTTCTTACCATTAACTGGAAAAAAATGTATATATGTAAACAATTTGTGACTTGATGAGAGAGGTGAATTCATTCTCTCTTGGACATGCATTGACATTGTGTTTAAGAATTTTTAAGGCTTTTGTTGAAACATAAATAGCTCTCTCATTTCAAATAAAAATTATTTGAATATTCAAATGTATTAAAAATTCACATTATATCTACCACCATGAGAATCTACTATAAGTGAAATTATAACACACATTTAACAGATTAAAAAGTTGTATCTAAAACCACCATCTTCTGGGGTGTCAGTCAGCGGAACATGTGACTCTGGTCTCAGGGTCATTAGTTCAAGTCCCATATTAGGCATAGGGCCTATTTTAATAAATAAATAAAATCATCTCTCTTGAGCCCCCATTAGACTTCATATAAACTTAAAAGCCATGATACAATGTTTAGATTAACAGGATGCTTATTCTGTTACAATAAATAAAATAAGCACTTGACTCTATGTCAAAGATAATTGTTTGTTTGTTTGTTTTAAAGGTATTATTTATTAATTTAATATGCCTTAACCTTCTACCAGTTAGCCCCGAGGTGTTCCCCTGGAACATGCAGAGGAACCAGGCAGTGAGTAGAAACGTACCTGTACTTTTTCAATCCTCTGTTTGAAAACATTCCATTGGTCAAATTGAGTCACATGGCTCAGGCCAGACTAAATTCCTAAGGCAGACAGTCCCATCCAGAATGGGAGGTGCTGCAAAGACACAAGGGCATGGTTAAAGGGAGGAGTGAAGAAGTGAGGCCAATAATGAACAACACTGCTAGTTCAGAGGGAACTGCTACTAGTGTCTCTCTTTTCTTTTCTTTTCTTTTCTTTTTTTTTAATTTTTAAAAATTTATTTATTGGAGTGAGATAGAGTGAGTAAGAGTACAAGAGAGAGAAAGAGAAGGAGCAGGGGGAGGAGTAGAGGGAGAAGCAGACTCCCTGTTGAGTAGGGAGCCTGATGTGGGACTTGACCCCAGGACACTGGGATCATGACCTGAGATGAAGACAGACGTTAACTCACTGAGCCACTCAGATGCCCTGGTGTCTCTTTTTTGAGCCAGATGAAAACCTATGACCCTCAGCTAGAGAATATCAATGTTAGTATTTGAAATCCATAGTTACTATGGAAAGTGTGGTTCTCAAAGATAAGCAAAACCCCAAGAAGAGGGTCAATATTCTAGGTCTAGCAGCCGGGGAGGATGAATAAACAGACTAATCAGACTGGTTCCTTATTAAAAGGGAACTTCAGGAAGAGAATTAAAAGTGTGATGGAAACTTTAAAGAAGTTTTGTGAATGGTATAAATAGGCTACATATTTAGCATACTAATTCAAAGAAAAGATGTTTAAAATTGAGGTTGAAATTTCTGGCCTAAAGATCAAGTGATCTTAGAACAAAAGCTTAGAACAAAAATATAGAGAGATGGAAACCATTAGGGAAATGATAAAAGATTTGAATGATAGGTCCGGAAGACCCAACATATGAATAATAGTCACGGCATGAGGGAACAAAAAGAAATAATAAAAAAAAGGAAATAATTAAATATAACAGAGGAACATTTCCTTGAGCTGAGGAAAGATATGTAGACTAAAAGGGCTCACTGAATTCCAGATGGTTTTAATAAGAAAAGATACATTCCTAGGCCTATCCTGGTAAACTTGCAACTCCAAGGAGATTGAGAAAGCATAAAAGCTTTGGGTCAGAAGAAATTTTACTTACAAAGAAAGACATACTGCCTTCTGACTTCAAATCTGTAATATGAGATGCTAGAAATTAGTCGGATAACATCTATAGGTTATTATAAAAAAAATTGAAACTCTAGGATACTTTAAGATTAAAACAACAACAATAGAAAATGAATTGGCCAATTGGGAAAGTTAAGTTATAATCAGAGATTCAAAGAATATATCATGCTTAGATTCAATCTGAAAAAAAAAAAAAAAAAACCCGGGAAATCACTAAAAAAAAAAAAAAAAAAAAAAAAAAAAAAATTCTCAAGTTTAGATTTAATCAAAAAAAAAAAAAAAAAAAACCCTGGAAATCACTGTAACTAAACAATATGTAAAGTCAGAATAGACTCCTCAAGTTGGGTGTTGAGCAAACAAGGCAAAACAATGATGCAGCCCATACGTAGAGCTGCATTTGTAGTAGAAGACTCATGGAAACAGAAGTCTCAGGAGTGCAGATCTTCCCATTGGCCACACATCTTGGGGGCAGTACAGAAACTTCTGGCCTGGCAGAAGCAATCTGTAGACAGGACCCCCAGCCCTTGGACTATGAGGCTTTTAAGCCACTTTTATGATGCTAACAACAGCCCTTCTAGCACACCACTAGCTGTGATCACAGCTGGGATAGACTAGCAGCATGACAGGGGTTGGAACTTCATTCTAGGTATATCCTACTGATTCAGAGGTGTTCCCTTATCCCTTGACATGAAATGGGGAGTGAAGTTCTTGAAGCTAGATGATGCCATGAGCTGTTACATGACTCAGGACCTTACCATTCACCGTTGGGGGAGCAGGACTCCCTTCCCTGCTACAACCAGGATGGAAGAACATTGGTCCAGTGCCTTTATGCCCTGAGCTGTAATCAGTTTCCATGGGACTTTGCAGAAAGGCAGTTTTTCTTCTGAAAGACCATCCTGCAAAGGGGTCAGTCCTGTACAAGTTAACCCCCACTCCTTAGGGCATCCCCCAATGATTCTTATCCCCAAATTTGACCTCTACACTTCATACCTTCTCTGTCAACACTCTGTTTCAACTACTGGGGCAGTGAGGCCAGTCTGTTGATTCTGTTGGTGTCACTAGAGGTGATGAGAAATGACCTAGTGTGAACCCCAGAGTGCAGATAATGTGTACTCCAAGTAGATAGAGGATACCATTCATGAGAACAGCCTGGCCTGAGAGGCATGCACTGTCCAGTCTGGGATGTAAAATGAGTCCAGCGTCTGTGGCTACCGTTCTGCAGTTCAGAACAAAGGCTAAATAAGACTTGGGACCTTGTTCTCAAGCCTCTCCCAATGACAGGGTATCTCCCATGTTTGCTGGAGGTAGAGCCATCATGCATGCTTCATTACCAAATTTCTCCTATGCTTCATCGACCATTGCTTTCAGGCCCATAACCAGAGTCAGATGGCACCTTGCCCTACTACGAGAATTACAAGGTCTGATCCATTAGTGAGCTAATAAAAAATAACCCAATAAAAGCTGGACTGGGGCACTCGGCTGGCTCAGTCAGAAAAGCACACAACTCTTGATCTTGGGGTTGTGAGTTCAAGCCCCACACTGGGTGTAAAGATTACTAAAAAATAATAATTTTTTAAAAGCTGGACTATTTTGGGCTCAGGTGTTTCAGGATAAAGGTAAAGGAAGTAATAAATATCACCCCAACCTTGCAATAGTTACAGAATAAGAATCATAGCAGCTATGCTCTTTTTAAAACACACACGCACCAAATTGTTCTTTTTGTTTCAGATTTTTCCCTTTTTCTTTCCTAGTATCTTGAATGAGAACCAGCAGTGCTGAACTTTACAATTGAGTTCATAGGTCACCAGGATCACAATGAGGACCCACATCCAGGGACGATTGCTTATCACCTGGAAAACCTAGAGAATGGACACAATCGCTGGTAAGGTTTTGTGCCCCCCCCCCCCGCCCCTTGCTAGGAAGAAGAGTTCAGTATCTTTGTTTGCATGATGCATAGTTGCTTTGTGTTAGACAGAAGTTGCTCTTAGGGGCACCTGGGTGGCTCAGTAGGTTGAACCTCTGCCTTTGGCTCAGGTCACAATCTCAGGTCAGGCTCTCTGCTCAGCAGGGAGCCTGCTTCCTCCCCTCTCTCTCTTCCTGCCTCTCTGCCTACTTGTGATCTGTCTGTCAAATAAATAAATAAATACATAAAATCTTAAAAAAAAAAAGTTGCTCTTAGATGAAGATGCTAGATGAAGATGTTAGATGAAGTTGCTCTTAGAGTAAGAGTAGTTGCTGAACAGCAAAAAAGCCAGACCTCAAATCCATCTTCTGCCTTACCTGAGCTCTAATCTATATCAGAGGGAGCTACATTTCCTCCTTCCTTTTGCGCTGGCTACAAGGAAGGCTCAGCCAATGAAAGGCACGGACAGAAGACTGAAGTACAGGAGAAGAGAAGGTCAATTATTCATAACTCAGCTCAGGCAGCACCTGTGGAAGTGGCTGTGTCACATTCTTGGTTTCAGTTTCTGCCAGGCGGGCCATCCTATCCTGGCTCAGTGTCAACAGATTGGTGACTTTAGTCCATTTTCTGGACTTTGGTTAATCTGCCTCCTCTGGTTGTCTTCCCGCTCTGGGGCATTGGGAGCATACTGGGTTGCTAATTCCTGTGTTGCCTCAGTGTCCTACATTTGCCTTCTTAGCTTTTCTGTCACTTGTGTGTGAACCAGGTAATTCTCTGAATGAAAATCCCTTTCTGCAATAAAAAATAAATTAAAAAAAAAAAATCCCTTCTTGTGAAAGACCTTGAGTGGTTTCTGTTTTCTTGCCTGGACTTTGATAGAAACAATATGTATATTTCATTATAAACTACCTCAAACTCTTGGGGAAGTAAGTAGGAGTTTTAAAAATTGAAAGATGCAGGGTGCCTGGGTGTCTCAGTGGGTTAACCCTCTGCCTTCGGCTTAGGTCATGATCTCAGGGTCCTGGGATCGAGCTCCACATCAGGCTCTCTGCTCAGTGGAGAGCCTGCTTCCCTTTCTCCCTCTCTGTCTGCTTGTGATCTATGCCTGTCAAATAAATAAATAAAATCTTTTAAAAAATTTTTTTAAAAAACTGAAAGGTGCTGGGGCAACTGGCTGGCTCAGCTGTAGAAATCGTGACTCTTGATCTTGGGGTTGTAAGTTTGGGTCCCATGCTGGGTGTAGGGATTACTTAAAAAATAAAAAATAAAAAAGTTTTTAAAAAATTAAAATTGGGGCACGTGGGTGGCTCAGTCATTTAAGCGTCTGATTTTGGTTCAGGTCATGATCTCAGGGTCCTGGTATTGAGCCCTACATCAGCCATCATCAAGGTCTCTGCTCCGCAGGGAGCCTACTTCCCCCTCTCACTCTCCCTCTGTGCTCTCTCTCTCAAATAAATAAAATCTTTTTTTTTAAGATTTTATTTTATTTTATTTATTTGACAGAGACAGAGATCACAAGTAGGCAAAGAGGCAGGCGGGGGACAGGGGGGCGGCTCCCTGCTGTGCAGAGAGCCCGATGCAGGGCTCGATCCTAGGACCCTGAGATTATGACACGAGCTAAAGGCAGAGGCTTAACCCACTGAGCCACCCAGGCACCCCATCAAATAAATAAAATCTTTAAAAAGAATTTTAAATTAAGATATTGAAATAATCTAAATACTTGAAATATTTTTGCAATTATCTTTAAAAATTCAGTTATTAATTTTATAAAATATAGAAAAGTTGTCTTATAACCTACAAACCATTTAATGTAGGATGGTATTATTATTTACATAAATACTGCTGAGTATTTTTCTTGTTATGCAACAAGGTAATGATCTTTTTAAATTTTAGTCTCTTGACTTACATAATGGTTGTAGGTAATCTTTTGATGGATGGAATTCCACAAACCTCCCCAAGGAAGTCTGTTTTTTAAATTTTATATTTGACCAAGCCCTAAATATATTCTTTCAGGCGTTTTATTTTTTTCTCCTTAAAATTGCATATGAAGTTGCAAATAATCTAGATGTTACTGATTTGTTTGTATTTAAGTAATCAGCATTGTTTGGCATAAAATATTTGAAGGCCTATGATGCTTTTCAAATATCTTTATCCTTTGAAAACCAAGGTTGAGTATTGCCAATGCTAAGTGAAACTTGAGCTACAAAAGACTCAAGTCCAAGTCAGTCTAAGAAATTGTAAATTTGTACAAGCCCAGAGCTAACTGATATTTTCACATCTGACTCTTAATACTAAGGAAGAGTTTAGTTTAGTTTAGTTTAGTTTTGTTTTGTTTTTGCCTGTTTTGTTTTCAACGACTAATTTCACTCTTGTTAAAGGTTCCTATTCAATCACAAATTATATTTAATGACTTGTGATTCTGACCAGATGGCTTCAAGATTACTCTGTATTTGCATGTAAGAAATGTAGCCAACCTATCTGGCGTGTATTCTGAAACAATGTTTTTCTACTCATCCGATGAGATAAGCTGTCGTCAAATAATGCCTATATATTTTTCTGTTACTTATCTATTTTCACAAGCTGAGGTACAGCCAAAGATCTTTGAAAACTTCAAGTACACTGAAAGAGGAAAATATGAACAGTATGGCAGAGTGATTAAATACAAGCTTTTGAGTCTGTAAGACTTGGTGTGAATCCTGGCTGTGTTATATCAATGTCCTCCTCCGTAACATGAAGATAAGAATAGTAGCTGTCTCGTGGAGTTGTGAAAATTAAGTGAGAATTTTGGGCAGGATGGTGGACAAGGAAAAAAAGTTAAGTGAGAAAACATGTGAAGAGTTGAGTATACTGCCTGGCAATTAGCATATGTTTAATTAGCTATTACTATTTTCATACATTTTCCAGAGCATACTTTTTCCATGTAGGGAAATCATTTTATAAAATCGGGAATTTTAAAAAATTTTATAAAATAGGAAATCATTTTATAAAAGCTAAAAGTCAGAGATGAGAAGACATTCCTAAATGTGGGTAGAACCAATAAAACTTGTGGGGATCGAGAAATAGTTCTGTTCATCAGTACATATTTTTGTTTTGTTTTACTTAAATTTATTTATCTTTTAAATAGTATATTTACGTGGTTCAAAATTCAAAAGGTACTAAAAACTATACGGTGAAAGGACTTCCTCCCATCTAGTACCCCAGTTACACTTTTCGTGAGACAACCAGTGTGAGCGCTTCCCGGTGAATCCATCCAAAGATATGTCATGCACTTACAAACAGATAAATATGACTATGATCCTGCTTAAAAAAAAAAAGATTTTATTGAGTTATTTGAGAGAGACAATGAGTGAGAGAGAGAGAGAAAACACAAGTGGGGGTGGGGGGAGGGAGAGGGAGTAGCAGACTCCCTGCGGAGCAGGGAGGTGGGAGCCACGCCCTCCCACCCCCCAATGTGGGACTTGAACCCTGGGTCCTGGAATCACCAGCTGAAGGCAGACCCTTAACCAGCTGAGCTACCCAAGCGCCACTGATCCCACCTTTTTACACAAATAACAGCATACTACCCACTTTGCTTATTACTTCACTTGTTATTTTTGCCTCACAATGTATCTTAAATATATCATTATCTATCAATATGGCTGTGGAATATTCCATAGTTTATTCTCACCAGTGCCTTGTGAATAGAAATTTAGGTTGCTTCCAAGCTTTTGCTATTGCAAATAATGTTACAACATGTAACCTTACGTATTTATTACTTAGCGTATATTAGACATAGCATATTACTTAGCATCTTTCCTATATATATATCTCTATAGGATAAATTCTTCCCAGTAGACATGCTGGGTCAAAGAGTCTGTGTAATTGTAATTTTGATGATTATTTGCAAATAGTTCTTCACAGAGGTTTTACCCCAAAGAGGTGTAACCTTTTATATACCAACTAACAATGTATCTGGACATTTAAAATCCCACCTTTTGGGGCAAATACAGACCAAAGGTTCAGCCCATGAGCTGATCTGAATATACTTTGAGCTTCACATCCTTTTTTTAGTGGTAAGCTCCAGGCAAAAGGATATCTCAGAGAGATTTCTTTTTGTCTCCATGGTGACACTTACCTACTTAGAAGCCTCAAATTATTGTTCCTAGGTTACAAGAGTAAAAACTCCAGATTAAAACAGTCTGCCCACTCCACGTTTTAAATAAGGAAGTGATAAGAAAAATTTACATAGGCAAACAGTGGTAGACATACCACATCGTGTGTCTGGGGACTGTTTGATTTAGGCATTTTCTTAGTGTGTATTTGGGAGTGTAATTTTATGCCCTCTGAAACTGTCTTTAATTTTTTTCCCTCTGACTTTTAAGAAAGAGTCTCTAATTTGTTTTCATTACTAGCCCAACATGGAGAGAGTGCAAGGTGGGAGGGGGCAGTGATGGGTTTGCACTTAATTTTCAGCCTCTCTAAGAGAATTTTGCTATTTTCTGGCATGGCCCTTGATGGCTTCAATGCATTTGGATCTCCTTTTTGCTATTAAGAGGTAAGATTATAATAAACAGTGTTTTCCAAGGATAGAAAATGTATCTACTTATCTAATTTTCTGTTTCATTTCAGAAGTAATCAGAAAAAAAAAAAAGAATTCAACTGAACTATTGGAAAATCTCACAAGGCAGAAGTAAACACTTATATAATCCTCAGTGTTACTAATCACAGGGGAAAAAAGGTCCCTCTAAAATATCCTTCAAAAACATCAGAGAAGGGAGAGTTTGGCGGACTCAGTGGGAAGAGCATGAGTTTGAGCCCCATGTTAGATATAAAGATTACTTAAATAAATAAATATTTTTTTAAAAATTGGAGAGGTATGGGCGCCTGGGTGGCTCAGTGGTTAGGCCGCTGCCTTCGGCTCAGGTCATGATCTCAGGGTCCTGGGATCGAGTCCCGCATCGGGCTCTCTGCTTGGCGGGGAGCCTGCTTCCTCCTCTCTCTCTCTCTGCCTGCCTCTCTGCCTACTTGTGATTTCTCTCTGTCGAATGAATAAATAAAATCTTTAAAAAAAAAAAAATTGGAGAGGTGTGTACGTGTGTTCCTATCACTTTGGGTCGATAATGTGAAAATCTGCGCATTTGCTAAAAGGATTTGATTGGCTGTGAATAAATTGGTTTGCAACACTGGAATAGCAGTCCATTTGTGAATATGTGCCCTCATGCGGACTAACTGCTTTCTGCATTTGTGTCAAACCATGGGAAGTTATTTAAAACAAAAATCTTCTAGAGGGGTGCCTGGGTGGCTCAGTGGGTTAAGCCTGAGCCTTCAGCTTAGGTCATGATCCCAGGGTTGGGATCGAGTCCCACATGGGGCTCTCTGCTCAGCAGGAAGCCTGCTTCCCCCTCTCTCTGTCTGTTGCTCTGCCTACTTGTGGTCTCTCTCTGTCAAATGAATAAATGAGATATATATTTTTTTAAATCTTCTAGAGAGTTTAAGTTTTACTAGAACTTCCTCCATAGAGTTGATTCTAAAATCCAATTCAACATTAAGTGAGGCCTAACTTCAACGGTCTGACTTTACGATGCTCTTTAGAGTGAAGATTTTTATTGATCTTTGCTGTTTCTTTATTGGTACAAAATTAGTCTTCAAGTTCTGGAGAACTTGTAATTTCAATTAGAACAGAGAGAAAAATAAAAGCAAAACTTAATATACTGTGTGACAATAAAGCAGTTATTTACCATTCTTGAGAACTAAAACTTGACTGATGTAACAAATGTTTTGCTTTTCTTTTATCTGTTTTGGCATCATAAATACAGTCATGAAATATTATCTGACTACAAGTGTCAGTACAGCCCACAAATCTCTTCAAGCTTCTTTCTGAGAACAGATGTAAAGCTGAAATGTGAACTACAACAAAAATGAATTGCAATTACTTTATTTACATCAGTCATAGTCCTTTAAAAAAAATCAGTGATAACACTAACAAGTACATTTTTATGGATAATTGCTCAAACTATCTTAGGAAAAAAAGAATTAGATGGGTCACCTAGCCAACAAAACCTTTAAAATTTGAAGTAATTTTGATTTGTGACCTAAAATCTAATAATTCCACACTCTAAGATGTGGTATTTATTGAGAAAATGCTGTTCCTTGTATATCTTCTTAATGTATGAGCCTAATTTGATATAAAAATTGAAATAAGTTCCTTTTATTTTTTTCAAAAAAATTTAAACAAAAAAGGCAATTTGGTTAGGGGATATTAAGACACAACCAATTATCAAGCCTACTTATTCATAACTGTTTATACTCTTTTTGGAAAAATAAAATTAGCTTTAAATGGTCACTGATTTTAAAGATTTTATTTATTTATTTGAGAGAGAGAGTGAGTGAACAAATATTGGGGGAGGGGGGCGGAGAAGCAGACTTCCGGCTGAGCAGGGAGCCCAAGTAGGGGCTCAATCCCAGAACCCCAGGATCATGACCTGAGCCAAAAGCAGACATGTCAACCAACTGAGCCACACAGGTGTCCCTAAATGGTCACTGGTTTTATTTCAAGTCTGTGTACAAGGCTTCTCTTCAGTGCAATACAGCGCAACATCAAAGGCAAATCAGGCTGATGGGACCATTCCTAACACTGCCCCCATCCTGTTGAGTGTATACCGTTAAACAGGAAGGTGAAAAAGATCTATCTTCATATTGAGAAGATTCAGAAATTCTAAAAAAAAAATGTCTTTAGATGTCCAGTGTTTGGTAATGATTATTTGGTACCCCTGGACTCCACCTAATTATTCTCCCTAAGCCATCTCCTATAGCCAAAGAGAAAAGTATATACAATATACCCCCAGAGGTCTTCCTTTTAAAATATAATATATAAGCATTACAGGTGAAGCAGCATAGCTTGGTGGATGAACCTTGGAGTCATTTCAGCCTTGGTTCAAATTCTGTCACATTAATTTAACTTTGGTGTTCTTACATTTAAAATAGAAATGATACTGGGGTGCCTGGTTGGCTCAGTTAGTTGGGAGTCTGACTTTGGCTCAGGTGGTGATCTTGGGTTCCTGGGATTGGCTGGTTGGGGAGGGGTTCTGCACTCAGCAGGAAGTCTGCTTCTCTCTTCCTCTGCCCCTCCCCCAGCTCTTGCTTGTTCCCCTGGCATGCTTCCACATGTTCCTTCTCTCTCTCTCTCTTTCTCTCTCTCAAAATCTTTAAAATGGAAATAATACTTCATAGTGTTACAATCACATAAGATAATGTACATAAAATATAGTTCTTTAAATATACCAGAGGCTTAATAAATAGAGGCTATTATTATTACAATATGCTGTCTGAATATTTCTTAGGCACAATTACTGTAATAGATAGTTAAACAAGACCATGAAAGGGAAACAGATAACCATATCTTAGCCCCATGGGATTTCCAACCATCAGTTAATCAGCAAAACATGTGCATAGCACTGTATTAGATGTGAAGATTACCATCTAACCAGTTAGAGTGCTCTAACTTTTTTTTTCCCCTTTCCTCCTATTGTTGCTCCCCCGCCCCCGCCCCCTGCCACATATTAACCTCATTGTCTTAGACTGACTTTTTCCTACAAGGCTGGAACTATAGTTACCATCAGGTCCAAATTCACATCTCCCCAGGCTGGCCAGACAGGAAATGACTTGCTCCTTTAACTTCTAAATCTAAAGCATCCTAACCAAAGTCTCCAACTGGCTAGACTTGAGTCCTATGCTCAATCCTGTAACAGTGTGTGTTACTGGCAACTTCGTATAAAATCACCCATTTAGAAGAGTGGGTGGGAAAGGGAGAGGAGAAGACCCCCCAAGAAGGAATGGTTGTCCTTTCCAAAATGAGAAGGTACAGGACAGGGCAGACAAACCAACTGATGTGTAACACTGAAGGTGAGGTTTAAAAGCAAGGCAAGTCTGTAACCATCTAGTTGAAGCAGGAATATGATGGGATAAAGGCTAAAAACCTACACTAAGATGAATAAACCTTTCAAACCTTGACTTCTTCCTCTAATATACATTTGTGCTGTGATTAATCACTGGTCATAGATGATACTTAATATTTGCATAGTTTTGTATTGGTAACAGGTGGAATGAGACAAAATATAGCAAATGAGTATGTACTATCAGGGTTCAGTCAGGAGAGATGAATGACATAGTAATTTGAACAGGGAAAGTTCTATATAAAGAATTATTAACTGTAACAGAGGGTTAGAGTAATGAGGGACCGTCTAGCA
The DNA here is from genome assembly GCF_022355385.1 of Mustela nigripes. Lineage (NCBI taxonomy): Eukaryota > Metazoa > Chordata > Mammalia > Carnivora > Mustelidae > Mustela > Mustela nigripes. The sequence goes on along the minus strand of NC_081557.1, from coordinate 124,250,361 downwards.
AGAGGTGAAGAGAGTGCTAAAGGATACGTGAATAGCAGATGTTGGGAGCAGCCATCGCTCACGGGGCTGAGATAGAGCCCCAAGGAAGGGGGCCTCATTGGTGTTGACATGCAGACTTTGTGGGAAATCACATGGCCTTATCACTGGATCACCAAGTTTGCTAAGGTGCCACACTGGTGAAACTTGCTGGAAATCTACCCCCTGGCATGCTGGAAGGTGTTCATGGAGAAAGATCTTGCCACCAGGTCTCAGATGCAGTCACCCAGGAGGCGCCATGAAAAGCTGTTTATTGGAAGGTACCATATGCTATTGGTCCCAAGTGTTGCTGGCCACTGCTAAAGCCTGGGGAGAGAAGAGTGCCCTGCAGCCAGGAAGCCCCTTTTTCCCCCAGCATGCTCACAACCCCTCTACTGACAATGCTTAAGGAGGAAGGAGAAAGTCCATTATTCTAGAGCAGGCAATGAAAGATAGATTTGGAGGTGGGAGGCAATAAATTAGTAATTGGTGCAAAGCATTTACGAAATTTTCTTAAATACTCCTCCTGAAGAATACCCTCCATCAACCTCATTCTGCCATACTTAAATACAACCTAGTCACAGGAGGAGGAGGACAGAAAGTGTCCAGGAGGCTCTGCAAATTCTACAGGTGAAAGGACATGACTTAAAAACGTAAAAGGAAGGGTTGAAAATCCTGCCACTAGAAGAGCTCAGAATAGATGACTGAAGATGGAAATTTGGTAGTCTCTTACTTAGATCTGGGGAGTAGCATGGTAATACATTACTAGGTGACCTCTAGCTGTACAGACACAGTGGAAAGTACATCCAAAGTAGATTTGTGTTTTTATGAAAATGTGCTACATAGTCTAAGAGAAAGAAACTCAGATGTTTATTTTATATGGAAATTCATTCACTGGAATAGGAGGTTTTATCAGTGGTTATAGGTGCAGGCAGGTTGAAAAACAAGTATGACATGCTCAAACTGAGATGAATTAAAAATTTTTAATTAAGAAGATAGTAAGGGTTGCTCTTTTTCGTGGCGCCTCAGAAGCGGTAGACTGCTTCAGGATGAAGCTGAACATCTCTTTCCCAGCTACTGGCTGCCAGAAACTCATTGAAGTGGACGATGAACACAAACTTCGTACCTTTTATGAGAAGCCTATGGCCACAGAAGTTGCTGCGGACGCCCTCGGTGAAGAATGGAAGGGTTATGTGGTCCCAATCAGTGGTGGCAATGACAAACAAGGCTTCCCCATGAAGCAAGGTGTCTTGACCCATGGCCGTGTCCGCCTGCTGCTGAGTAAGGGGCATTCCTGCTACAGACCAAGGAGGACAGGAGAGAGAAAGTGCAAATCTGTTCGAGTTGCATCATGGATGCCAATCTCAGTGTTCTCAACTTGGTCATTGTAAAGAAAGGGGAGAAGGATATTCCTGGACTCACTGATACTACTGTGCCTCGACGCCTGGGGCCCAAAAGAGCCAGCAGAATCCGCAAACTCTTCAATCTCTCTAAAGAAGATGATGTCCGCCGGTATGTTGTGAGAAAGCCCTTAAACAAAGAAGGTAAGAAACCTAGAACCAAAGCGCCCAAGATACAGCGTCTTGTTACTCCACGTGTCCTCCAACACAAACGTCAGCGTATTGCTCTGAAGAAACAGCGCACTAAGAAAAACAAGGAAGAGGCTGCAGGATATGCTAAACTTTTGGCCAAGAGAATGAAGGAGGCCAAAGAAAAACGCCAGGAACAGATTGCCAAGAGACGGAGGCTGTCCTCGCTGAGAGCTTCTACCTCTAAGTCTGAGTCCAGTCAAAAATGAGATTTTCTAAGAGTGACAAATAAATAAGATCAGACATTAAATCCACCCCCCCCCCCAAAAAAGAAGATAGTAAGGGGTTGAACTGAGGAGCAAAACTTAGCAATTTTTTTTTCCTTTTTGGTTCAGTCTTCTGTTCAGAAGTAGATTCCCCCTCCATGTTACAACTATCAGAGCACAGTATTGTCTCCATCAGAGTCCAATGCGGGGGCGGGGGGCGGACAAAAGATGAAGAAAAACTGGGAGTATGTTAACAGGGAGATTTTACAGAGAGAACTGGTTACTCGAGGCTTGTAGAACTGAACACAAGAGTGGAATAAGAAGACCATCCAGAGCTGAAGGCAGAAGCAGCAGCTACACCTAGGTCTGGGGAAACAGAAGAGAAGATCTCGGGATTACCATTCACTCCGAGGAGGAAGGGAACCTTTGGATCAGGCCTCTGAGAAGTGTCTGTGGCCTGGGCTACCTCTGAGGGGCTGATCAAGCTGAAGCAATTGACAGAAGCTTGGCCAACACGGTTAGAAACAGCTCCAAATTGAGAAAGAAGTCTTCTTCCTCCACCCATCTTCTACTCTGGCTCTGGAACCGGCAGAATTTAACACCAGCTGGCAAAGGAGTCTGTGAAAGGTAATCAGCACAGTCCCAGTGGCAGCATCAATACAGAAGCTTTGAAAGGGTGCATTTGGGGCTGAGATAAATAATCAGTCCGGTGAGCTATCTAGCTAAAGGACATCGTTTAAGGATTTTTTTCCTTGGGGACTCCTGGTTGGCTCAGTTGGTTAAGCACCTGACTTGGGCTCAGGTCATGATCTCCAGGTCCTGGGATCAAGCCCAGTGTAGGGTCCCTTCTCAGTGGTGAGTCTGCTTGCCCCTCTCCCTCTGCCCCTACTCCACTCATGCTCTCTCTCAAATAAATAAATAAAATCCTTAAAAAAAGAATTTTTTCTTGGGGCACCTGAGTGGCTCAGTTGGTTGAGCAGCTGACTCTCAGTTTCTGCTCAGGTCATGGGTCATGAGATCAAGTCCCATGTCACCCCATGCTCAGTGCGGCGTCAGCTTGAAGATTCTCTCCCTCTACCCCTCCCCCCACACACGAGTGGGCTCGCTCACCCTCTCTAGCTCTCTCTCTCTCTCTCAAATAAATAAACAAATCTTAAAAAAAGAAAGAAAACAGTAAATTTGGGCGCAGGAAACCCAGGAATAAAAGTTAGTCATAAAATTTAGCGCAGGAATAAAATTTAGTCATTTTATAAAGCTGAACCTTGTGGTAGCCCTGAAAGCAAATCATAGTAAAATGCATTCATTTTTGGCTTTTAAAGTTTATTTTAAATACTTATACTCCATTTTATTTATTTGTTTGTAATAGCTCTATTAAAGTGTAATTCATATGCCATAAAATTCAGTCCTTTAAAGAGCATAATTTCAAGGTTTTTACTATAGTCATAGAGACGTGCAAACTTTACCATGATCTAATTTTATTTATTTTTTATTTTTTTATGATCTAATTTTAGAACACTTTCATCTCCCCTCCAAAACCATACCTATTAGCACTCACTCCCCATTCTTTGCATCCTGCAAAGAAAACTACTTTCTGTCTCTATGGATTTGCCTATTCTGAACATTTCAAGTGAATGGAACTCTCTACATGTGGACTTTTGTAACAGGCTTACTTCACTTCGCATAATGTTTCCAAGGTCCATTCATCTTGTGGCATACATCAGAACTTTCATTTTTATTACTAAAATAGAATTGCATTAAAGGGCTATCTCATATTTTGTTTACTCATTCATCATTTGATGGACATTTGCATTGTTTCTAGTTTTGGCTATGATGAATAATGTCTGTATGAACATTAGAGTACAAGTTTAGTGAGGACATGCGTTTTTAATTTTCTTGAATATACCTTACTTAAATAGAATTGCGAAGTGGTGTGGTAGTTTCTGTTTTCTAATGTCTTCAGCAGTGTATGAGGGATCCAGTTTCTCTACATTCTTACCAAAACTTGTGACTGGCTGTCTTTTTGATTGTAACCAAATCTAGTGGATGTGAAGTAGTATTCCACTGTGGTTTTGATCTACATATCCATAATGAATAAAGAGTATCTTTTCATGTGCTTATTGGTTATTTATATGGCTTTTGGAGAAACAAATAGGGATTGTGTTGAGTCAGTAGATGAATTTGTGGAGTATTACCACCTTAGCAATATATATATATAATATAATATATACAATATAATATAATATATATTATAATATAGCAATATAATATGTCTTTTGACCCATGAATATGTGATATCTTTTGATGCATTTGTGTTTTCTTTTGTTTCTTTTTATACTTTTTTTTTAAGTAGGCCCCACATCCAGCATGAGATTTGAACTCATGGTTCTGAGATCAAAAGAGTTGCTCTAGGGGACCCTGGGTGACTCAGTCTTTAAGCAACTGCCCTTGGCTCAGGTCATGATCCCAAGGTCCTAGGATCGAGCCCCGCATCAGGCTCTCTGCTCAGTGGGAAGCCTGCTTCTCCCTCTCCCACTTCCCCTGTTTGTGCTCCCTTTCTCAATGTGTTTCTCTCTGTCAAATAAATTAAAAAGAAATCTTTAAAAGAAAAATGAGGAACTGAGGTTTAGAAAAATTAAAAAAAAAAAAAAAAAAAAAAAAAGAGTTGCTCTACTGACTGAGCCAGTCAGGTGCTCCATTCTTTAATTTCTTCTAAAAAAATTTTTTTAAACAACTTTATAATCCACATATTACATAACTCACAACTTAAATTGTACAATTTAATGATTTTTTTAAAAGATTTTAATTATTTGACAGAGAGAGATCACAAGTGGGCAGAGAGGCAGAGAGAGAGAGGAGGAAGCAGGCTCCCTGCAGAGCAGAGAGCCCGATGCAGGACTTGATCCCAGGACCCTGAGATCATGACCTGAGCTGAAGGCAGAGGCTTAACCCACTGAGCCACCCAGGCACCCTACAATTTAATGATTTTTAATACAAAGCTATGACACTATCACCACAATTAATTAATATTCATCATCCTTGGGATACCTGGGTGTCTCAGTCATTAAGTGTCTGCCTTGACTCTGGTCTTGATTCCAGGGTCCTGGGATTGAGTCCCTTACCAGGCTCCCACTGCTTCTCCCTCTCCCATTCCCCCTATTTGTATTCCTTCTCTCACTGTCTCTCTCTCTCTCTCTCTGTCGAATAAATAAAATCTTTAAAAGAAAAAAATTAATATTCATCACCCTCAAAGAAACCCTGCATGCATTAGTACTTCCTTCACACTTTTTCCTAACCTCTCACTTGTAGCCTGAGGCAAACATTTATCTTTCTGTCCCTATGGCTTGACCTCTTTTGGAGATTTCCTATAAATCATACAATATGTAGTCTTTTGTTACTGACTTCTTTCACTTAACACAATGTTTTTAACATGTATCATTACCTCTCTATTTTTTATTGCCGAATAATAGGCCATTATATGGATATGACACATTTTACTTATTTATCCATCAGTCGATGATGGACATTGGGATTTCTCTCACTTTTTGGCTATTATGAATAATGCTGCTTCGAATACTCATATATAGGTTTTGATACAGATATCTGTGCCTCCTTTAGTTTCTTTTAGCAATGTTTGTAGTTTGAGTGTCTTAAACTTCTTTTCTTAATTTCTAAGATTTTATTATTTTTGATGTTGTAAATAGAATTGTTTTCTTAATGTCATTTTTAGATTGTTTATTGCTAATGTATAGAAATAAAATTAATTTCTGTATTGGTCTTGTATCCTGCAACCTTGCTGAACTTGTTTATTAAATCTTAGAATTTTCTGAAGGATTCCATTTTTTTTCTGTTTTCTTTTTTTTCCCATTTTATTTTTTCAAAGTAAAAATGTGTCTTTGGTATGTATCCCATATATACACTTCCTCTATTTTGAGGAAAACTTTTCTCTCCATTTACAACTCTATTGGTCAACCTTTGTTTAAACCCTTGTTCCTCTTACACTACCATTATTTTTGTGTATATTGTGAATTGGTCACTGCAAGATTTGCTGAACAAATCTTCAAGTAAAAGTATATTCATGCAAACTGATGAACAAATGTGGATCAAAATATAAAAGTAATGAGGCAGTTTCTCAAAATTAGAAGTTTGTGAAGAATGATTTTTTTTTGTTTTTGTTTTTTTTAAACATTTTATTTATTTGACACAGAGAGAGAGAGACAGTGAGAGAGGAAACACAAGCAGGGAGAGTGGAAGAGAGAGAAGAAGGCTTCTCGCTGAGCAGGGAGCCCAATGCAGGGCTCGATCCCAGGACCCCAGGATCATGACTTGAGCCAAAGGCAGATATCTAACGACTGAGCCACCTAGGTGCTCCAAGAATGATCTTTGTATACACTAATTTGTGATAGTCCATTGCCACATGGTGGAAAGAAAGCTAAGGGCATTTCTAAAAGATAGGCTGGATGCCTCAAGAAGACATGACAGAAAAAGATGCAGAGATGATTAGGATCAGCCAACATTGTACAGCACTCTTGGAGTTAAAATCAGGAAAATCTGGACTTATTTGGTGACCCTAACTGAAGAATCTATTTAAAAAAATAGAAATACTCACTGTGTTGTTCTGTATTTGTTTTCAAATTATTACTTTGGATGTCAGATGGAATCACAAAGAATTTTATTTACCTTTTCTCCTAAAATGACCAAAAATCCAGACAAAGCATATGAAACCATGGACATTAAACGAAGACACTGGACATTAGACAACAAAGGACAATAGTCACTAAAAGATGGGAAATAGATTATCTGAGTTCAATGATTATCCTAGCTTAATGTTTTCAGAGAGGTTTCAGGCTATGGTATAAGGACAGAGAACTCAAGCAAAGCCCAGGGACTCCCCAAGCTGAGGAGATGGGGCACAGAGTCCGGAAAGACCAAGGCTGCTACAATTCACTGGACAGTTTACAAGAGAGGAGAGAGCTACACAGAGAAAGAACTATGGCAGATTTATGGAGTCCCATCTTACCAATGCATGGATAGGAGGAAACTATCCAAGATCAAGGAAAGAACTACCTGAAAAGATTAGAGAGAATAATGCCCAGTGTAAACAGACGACATGGAAGAGTCCTGTATCCCACCAGTCAGACTGGAAAACTTTAAAATTCTTGGGACACAGGGTACAATACTTAGAAAGGTTTTGTCTTGGAGTGGGGATCTGAAGCTAAATGCTGCTTTGATCCCATCTAACAAACTTTAAAAGACCCCCCCCAATATTTGAATAAATATTCAACCATAGAAGATACACAGACAATATAAAAGCATACTGAGGACACTCAATATTATTTATCATTAGGGAAATCCATGTTAAAATCACAATGAGGTGTGCCTGGCTGGCTCAGTCTGAAGAGTATTTCATCCTCAGTCTTGGGGTCTATATTCTAGCCCTACATTGGGTGTAGAGATTATTAAAACAAAAAGTAAAACTTAAAAAAAATCATGATGAGATGTAACTTTACCTATTAGAATAACTAAAATTAAAATGTATGACCATACCAAGTGTTGGTGAGAATGTAGAGGAAATGGAACTTTTATAAACTGCTGGTGGGAATGTAAAATGAAACAACCTACTTAGAAGACAGGTTGGCAGTGTGATTCTGGCACCAATTCCAATGTGTGCTTTTTTCACATCACCAAGCAATTTTCTGATACCAGCTAGATGTCATGTAATTCAACTGAATTCAGGTACTATCTACCCAAAGATAATATCAATCCCAGAGGGTGAGGGCACAGTCCTACAAGACTGTCACTCACCTGCTCACCCACTTCTGACACAGTCACAAGACCAGGTGTCACTGGTACTTCTGACCAATCTGCTACAGACCGGAGGTTCTAAAGACTCTTCTCCCTGAGTTTGACTAATATGCTAGAGCTGCTCCAAGAATTCAGGAAACATTTTAATTAGTAGATAATCAGTTTATTATAAAAGGTTAACTAGGGGGGGTGCCTGGGTGGCTTAGTTCGTTGAGTGCCTGACTCTTGATTTCAGCTCAGGTCATGATCTCAGGGTCCTGGGATTGAGCCCTGAATCAGGCTCCATGTTCAGCGTAGGGTCTGCTTGAGATTCTCTCTCTCCCTCTCCCTCAAACCCTCTCTGCTCTCTCCCTCAAATAAATAAATAAATAAACCTTAAAAAAATTTTTAAATAAAATAAAATAAAATGGTAACAAGGAACAGCCAGATGCAGGAGATGTGTAAAGCAAAGTATAGGAAGAAAGGCATGAAGCTTCCATGCTCTTGAGAGTTCTCTCCCTGAGTCTACATGTGCTCACCAACAAAGAAGCTTTCCAAACATCCTTTGGTCTTTTATTTATTTTTTTTTTTTTTTAATATTTTATTTATTTACTTGAGAGAGAGACAGTGAGAGAGAGCATTAACGAGGAGAAGGTCAGAGAGAGAAGCAGACTCCCCATGGAGCTGGGAGCCTGATGCGGGACACGATCCCCGGACTCCAGGATCATGACCTGAGCTGAAGGCAGTCGTCCAACCAACTGAGCCACCCAGGCGTCCCTCCTTTGGTCTTTTAAATGGAGATTTCATTATCTGGTATGATTGATTAAATCATTAGCCATTGGTGATTAAGCTCAATCTTCAACCTGTGCCTACTCCCCAGAGGCGGGGGTGGAATTAAAAGTTCTAACCTTCCATTTTTTATTGTTTCTTCCTTAGGTTACCCAGGGACTGCCCAAAAGCCACCTCATTAACATAACAAAGACACCTTTATCCCTTTTTTCACTTAGGAAATTCTAACGGTTTTAGAATCTCTTTGCCAGGTACTGAGAGGGACAAAGACCAAATGTGTATTTCTTATAATAAATCACCATATAACAGGCAATTTCTTAAAAAAGTTTATGCACACATCTACCATATGACCTAGCTATTATACTCCTCAGTAATTTGCCTCAGAGAAATGTGGAGTTCACAGCAGCTTTCTTTTTAACTGCCCAAACTGGAAATAACCCAAATGTCCAACAACAGGGAAATGGATGAACAATGTGTAGTGGGTCCAGACAGTGAAATAAACTCAGGAATAAAAAGACACGAACTACTGGCACAAGAAAGGATCAATCTCAAAGTAATTATGCTGACTAAATGAAGTCAGGCAAAAAAGAGTTCATATTGAAAGAGTTCCACTCATTTAAGCCTCTAAAATGCAAACTTACATACAGCGACTGTTTTAAGCTGTGAAGTTCTAATCCTCATTACCTCAGAATGTAACTGTACTTGGAGATAGGGTCTTTAAAGAGGCAGTAAGTTAAAACAAAGTCAGCAATGTGAACCCCAATCCAATCTGATTAATAATTTCCTAGAAGGAAATTTCTACTCAGATGGGTACAGAGTGAAAAACTTGCGAAGTCATAGGGAGAAGATAACTGTCTATAAATCACGGGAAAAGGCCTCAAAAGAAATGAACTCTAAGCATACTTTGATCTCGGACTTCTAGGCTCCACAATCGTGAAAAAATAAATTTCTGTTGTTTAAGCCACCAGTCTGTGGTATTTTATTATTAGCCCTAGTAGACTAATGCAGTAGCAGAAAGCGCATCAGTAGTTACATGGAGAGTTGAGGGTTAGGAGGGATGGGGGTAAAGGGTTACAAAGGGCAAGAGGGAACTTAGAGGAATAATTGTTATGTTCACTGTTTTGACTGTGGTTATGGTTTCATGGCCATATACATACAGTACACCAAAGAGTTACTGTACACTTTAAATACATACAGTATGGGGCGCCTGGGTGGCTCAGTTGGTTAAGCGTCTGCCTTCAACTCAACTGGGATTGAGCCCTGCATCGGGCTCCCTGCTTAGCAGAGAGCCTGCTTCTCTCTCTCCCTCTGCCTGCCTCTCTGCTTACTTGTGCTCTTTATCTCTCTGTCAAATAAATTAAAAAAATTTTTTAAAAATTTAAAAAAAATGTTTAAATACATACAATTTATTGTGTGTCAATTGCATCCTCCATAAAGCCATTAAAATTTATTTTTACTTAACTTTTATACCAGTTTTAAGAGTAGAATTTTCTATATCAATATTGGTTGGTTTATTGAACATTTTTGTATTTTTTATGAATGATGTCTTATTATATATTCCTTTTTTTTGCCTTATTATATATTATTTTAATTCAAAAATATTGATCCTGCATTTTGCAACCGTCTTAAGAAACGTAACTTGAGGGGCACCTGGGTGGCTCAGTGAATTAAAGCCTTTGCCTTCGGCTTGGGTCATGATCCTAGGATACTGGGGTCGAGCCCCACATTGGGCTCTCTGCTCAGCAGGGAGCCTCCGCCCCCCCCCAGCCCCCTGCCCCTGCCTCTCTGCCTACTTGTGATCTCTGTCAAATAACTAAAATCTTTAAAAAAAAAAAAAAGAAAAGAAATGTAACTTGACCTTTAGATATCTTTGTCTGATAGTATTCCGTATAAAATAATGAGCACAACATTAAAATTGGAGTCTTTTAAGAATTCTTCATGATGATCTAGGAATTATAAACTTGGGAGTTTATTTCCTCCTCTCACATTAATTTAAAAGTCCATGATTTCCTTTTCTTGAATGGCGTACACTGTCCCCTGCCACCATCCCAATTTTCAGATGTTCCCAGACCTGCTGGCTGATCTTTAGAATCACCTGGGGAAAATGATAAAAGAGATTCCTGTGTCCTATCCCTTGTGACTCTAGCTCAAGAAACCTGGGATGAAGTTCAAAATCCTTGTTTTTAAACTTTTTAATTTTTTTTAAAAGATTTTATTTATTTATTTGAGAGAGAAAGTGGGAAACAGAGAGAGAGAGAACTCACAAGAACCATGGAGAGGGGTAGTGGGAGAGAGAAAAGCAGACTCCCCACTGAGTAGGGGGCCTGACTCTGGGCTCAGTCTCAGCATCCTGGTATCATGACCTGAGTCTAATAACTAAGGCAGATGCTTATTCAAACTATAGTTTGCATAATTATAAAATTTCATTCTAAATATTTTCCTCATTAAGAGATTAATTGGAAATACATAAAAATATTTAATGAATATTTGTTGAAATATTCATCCAAATATGCAAAGAAAACGTTCTTAGATAGTTGGGAAATGCAAAATAATCTTAAATTCTACAAAGCTACAAAGAATTTATAATCCCACTGGAGATCTAAAGTTAATTCTCTGCAATGTGACTTTATGAGTTTGCTTTGGTGAGGATGGGAACTGAGAGGTGGTAATGGAAGGAGAGGTAAATAAAAAGACTGGATATGTGTGGAGGTTTATCTAGAGAGATGAAGGACTCTGATTAGCTGTTTGTACAAGAGCCTCAGGCTACTGTGAGATGGCATAGTCTTTCCAGCTTGGGCAATGCCGTGTGCTCACCTCACAAGGAAGTGACAGTTATGATAGGAAACTAAACCATCATTTGACCCTTTTTTAAAAATTTTCAAAATTAAGATATTTTACTTTATTTTATTTTATTTTTATTAACATACAATGTATTATTTGCTTCAGAGTTCAGGTCTGTGAATCATTAGTCTTACATAAGTCACAGCACTCACCACAGCACATACCCTCCCCAATGTCCATCACCCAGACACCTTATCCCCCCACCCCCAAACCCCAGCAACCCTCAGTTTGTTTCCTGAGATTAAGAGTCTCTTATGGTTTGTCTCCCTCCCTGGTCCCATTTTGTTTCACTTTTTCCTTCCCTATCCCCTATGACGCCCCGCCCTGTCTCTCAAATTCCATCATTTGACTTTTCCAATCATAGTGATAATAAGGTTTCAGGACTACAGTCCAAGCACTGTGGTTTGGAACTCAGTGTTATTCCGTGAAGCACAGATGGGCATTCCCTCTCGTCTCCTCCAGGTATTCATACCAGGCCTGGGCAAGGGTCTCGTGGCATATACCTGCTTTAGTCTGACAGAGCAGTCAAGCAGCAAAGCTCCTGGGTAGTTAGCTAAAATGGCCAGAGGGAGATGTTCCGCCCTATGGAGCCTGAGGGTGGGATGGAAAGGACGTAGCCACCTTAGCTGTTGGGATCTCCAACCAAACTTCTTGCAAGATCTTTCTCTAGGTTTGCTCACCTGGCACTTGCTTGTCAGTTGGCACCAGGGACACACCCATTTGTCCTCCTTCTCTCCCTTCCTCCCTCCTTTTTTCTTTATCTCTCTCTCTCTCTTTTATAAGTTCTTGAATTAAGCTTGAGAGATAATAAGCCAAAACAAACAAACAAAAAAATTATTTTATTTAACTATAGGAAAGTGTCTGCCTTTTTCTGTCAGGGCTAGTGGAGCATGACCTTGAAACACTTTCCTGTGGTAAGAAGAAATATTTGCTGTCTTGGGAGAAGGTGTCCTGCCTCCACTATTCATTTGATCCTTTTCATGGAGGTAAGAAAATGTAGAATAACTGAATAATTTGTGCTGTATTAAAATATTTTGGGGGGGTGCCTGGGTGGCTTAGTGGGTTAAAGCCACTGTCTTTGGCTCAGGTCATGATCCCAGGGTCCTGGAATCGAGCCCCTCATCGGGCTCTCTGTTTCGTGGGGAGCCTGCTTCCCCCACTCTCTCTGCCTGCCTCTCTGCCTACTTGTGATCTCTCTCTGTCAAATAAATAAATAAAATCTTTAAAAAAAAAAGTTTCAGAAATTAATGTTAACAAGTTCCTTTGAAAGTGAATTTCTGTAAATAAGGGTCTGGTTTAAAGTCATAGGATCCTTTAACCTCATTTGAACATTGAGCTATATTTGGGGATTTGGCCTACAGAGGGTCTGTCTTGGATTAGGTCTCTAAATACCTAAAGGATTTCCTTTAACAGGCCCAGGGTCAGATACAACAGGTGTTTCACTTCTAATTTTGGAAACAGAAGCAGCCAAACCATAGTGACGCTGTTCTTCACTCATTCAGCAGGAGTGAGAACAGTAATTTTGCCAAGATGTCAAATGTAGGAAACACTGGAGATGTATTACTCTTCTAATACTTCTGATAACAAACCAAAATTTTAGAAGACAACATAGAATTTTTATGATTTCTGATACAAGCTTCTGTTTTCTTAGTATTTAATGAATTTGTTTTAAAATGTTGAAAGTACACTTTAGTGTCAGGTTCTATACTAGAATGTTTATTTAAATGATCATGTTCATTCTTATTTTGATTATACTATTGTCAGTGAATTAAATTTTTATAATGGAAAATAAAGACATGGTAGGTACAATAAAGAATATATCTGGTTTCCTTTTCTTTTCAAAGTATTCACAGGAATTTTGGGGCTTTAGAAGATGGTGATATTACTTTATTAAAAATACATATGTAAGTACATTTAAATAAGATTAAAATCAGATAGGCTTTAAAATAAAAAATATGCTTTGAAATACAGCCACCCAAAATGAAATTATTAAGCATATAAATGTGAGCAAAACTTTGTATTTGAATGCTGTTTTAAAAATTAAAGCAATGTAGAGGCATCTAGGTGGCTCAGTTGGTTAGGTCTCTGCCTTCAGCTCAGGTCATGATCCCAGGGTCCTGGGATGGAATCTCACATCGGGCTCTCTGCTGGGTGGGGAGTACTGCTTCCCCCCCTCTCTCTGCCTACTTGTGATCTCTCTCTCTCTGTCAAATAAATAAGTAAAATCTTAAAAAAAAAGTTAAAGCAATGTAGAGGCGCCTGGGTGGCTCAGTCGGTTAAGTGGCTGCCTTCAGCTCAGGTCATAATCCCAGGGTCCTGGGATCTAGTTCAGCAAAGGGCTTGCTGCTTGGCGGGGAGTCTGCTTCTCCCTCTTCCTCCGACTGCTGCTCTGCATACTGGTACTCTCTATCTCTCTGTCAAATAAATAAACAAAATCTTTACAAAAAGATCAAAGCAATGTAATTATGAACTTTTCCTTTTTTAAAAAAGATTTATTTATTTATTTTAGAGAAAGAGTATGTACACAGGGGAAGGGGCAGTTGGAAAGAATCTCAAGCAGATTCCCCCTTTCCCTTGGAGCATAGAGCCGAACACAGGGCTCAGTCTCAGGACCCTGAGGTCATGCCCCCAGAGGAAATCAAGAGTGAGATGCTCAAGTACTGAGCCACCACGTGTCTGAAACATTTCAACTACAAAACAAGGTTGATAAATTTTCAAACCTGAAGTTCCTGCAGATATACATTTCTAATATGGCCTAAAGATATGCACCAATGCAATCTTAACATGATATATACAGTAGATTCCCCATGAATACATACTGAACATGAGGTTAGCTTTAGAAATTTTTTTTTTTTTAAAGATTTTATTTATTTACTTGACAAACAGAGATCACAAGTAGGCAGAGAGGCAGGCAGAGAGAGAGGAGGACGCAGGATCCCCGCCAAGCAGCGAGCACTATGCTGAACTAGATCCCAAGACCCTGGGATCATGACCTGAGCCGAAGGCAGAGGATTTAACCCACTGAGCCACCCAGGCGCCCCTAGAAATTCTTATTGAAGGAATAATAAAATATATATTAGAAAAGACATAGTTTTCTTTTGACATATTAGAAAGTCTGCTGCTTGTAATACTAATACTATAGAACCTACTCATTTCAGGAAGCCAATATTTAAGCTCTACAGTTTGGATTTTACTTTGAATTCCTCTGTATGTTTAAAAGGCAAAACATGTTAAGTTTTTTTTTTTTTATTTTTTTGACAGAGAGCGAAAGAATGAGAAGGGTGGGTAAGGGCAGGGGGAGAGGAGAAGCAGACTCCCCGCTGAGCAAGAAGCCCCATTAAAGGGCAAAACGTTTAAAAAAAACCAAACAAGCCCTGTTGTAAGTAGTGGCAAACTTGGTGTAATTCTTTCTGAGTGAAATAAGAAATATATATATGCAAAATAATTATTTTTAAGGAAAGAGAAGCAGTAGATTTGATTTGAAACTAGATTTTTCTAAAGAATGATTCTGAAGTCGTTTTCTACAAAATGTACAAAATTTAATATTAGGGGAAGAAATTCATTTAGGTCACAGTAACTTTTGTGTTCTTGAAAAACAGCACAATTAGACATAGACTCTAAACACTGAGGATTCAAAATTAGAAATACCCAGGAAACCAATGCAGGTGTCATTAACTGCTTGCACCCAAAGTACTGAAAACAAATTTCTTTCTTTTTTTTTTTTTAAAGGTTTTATATATTTGAGAAGAGAGAATGAGAGAGAGAGAGAGAGAGGAGGGGGAGGGTCAAAGGGAGAAGCAGACTCCCTACCAAGCAGGGAGCCTGATGGAATCATCCTCGTCCCATCCCGGGACTCCAGGATCATGACCTGAGCGGAAGGAAGTCGCTTAACCAACTGAGCCACCCAGGCGCCCCTGAAAACAAATTTCCAAGACAGAAATGTCAGTAGTTTGCGATGGATTCTTAACATCTGGCCTGCTTTGCTCCCATTACTTAACTTCATGTCTAAACCTATGGTAACCCTACACTTTTCCTCTCTTGCCCCACAAGGCCTCAAGACAGGAGTTCAGTTGATGATTAACCATGTATTTTGATAATTAGGACACCTGACATGGTCGTATTGTAGCAAATGGGTTCTGGTGCCACAGAAACACGCTGAATGAATTCTGGGTTCTAAAGCGTAACGTGTCATTCCACTTTGATGGGTAGAAAGTTGAGTTGGAAGCCTCCAACACGACTGGAACCCATGGCAAATCCAGCATGTTATCCAGCAATTACAACACGAATTTTTCAGAAAAGATATTTTTCAGAAAAGATATTCTGAATATCTGAAAAGATATTCTAATTTTTTCCGACCCGTGATATCACTTTGTGCTGGGGTGGCGCAGCTACAAGGGCGGGGGTGAACAAAGTCTGTGGCAAAGGTATCATCTTGCCCTAGTGAGGGAGCTGTACTTCTAATTTTTCATAGGAATCAGCAGTCCACGGTCGATTTACGGACAGCCTGTGTCGTCCTGCACTGTGCCAGTTCCCTGAGACTTCGTCAATTAGCTCTATTTTCTGCTTAAGCCGTTAAAGCCACCTCCATGGAAACGCCTGAAGAGGCCCGGGCGCGGCGTGGGGGGTGGGGGGGAGGGGAGCAGACAGGTGCGCCCTCTGTTTGGGAATACACACAAAGGGTCGACCTAGCCGCCGCTGTGTCCCTGGCAACTCCACGCACGCAAGGCGCGCGCACTTCTCGCTGCGCCGCGGCGCAGTGGGCGGCCCTCCGGGCGGGCGGGGTAGCGCGCGCAGGTCGCCGCGCGTCGGCTCGCGGACACCCTCGGCCTGCTCGCGGACGCGGTGCCCGGGAAGCGCGAAGCCGGCTCCCGGCGACGGCGGCCGCGGCGCCCGCGCTGTAGGGACTTGTAGTCCGCGTGCCTCCCCGGCACCTCCCCCGGGTAGGTCGGTCCGCGCGTCCCCGCCCGCCGCAAGCCGACTTCCTGCCGCCGCCAAAACTACACCTCCCGGCGTCCTCTCCGCCGTGCGGCCGAAAGTGAAAACAAATTCTGGGCTGCGAGGGTGCTGCCCTCCGCCGGGCGCCCCCATCCGCTCCCCGCCCCTCCGGCGCCCTCCTGAGAGGTGGAGAAACGAGAGGCCGCGTCTTTCTCTCTCGACTTCTTCGGCTCCCAGGGTGGGGAGAGCGCGGGGGACGCAGGCCTCGCTTCCCCTGAGCCGGCCCCGCGCACGCGGGAAGCGGGGGTTTCCTCGCCTCACCCGAGTCGGGACGAGGAAACTTGTGGGGGCGGCGACCCCCGGCTGTGTTCCTGAGCCGGGCAGCGAGGCCGCCGGGAAGTGACTTCTCACGCTTGGGGTTTCTTTAGTTTGCCCCCCGTTACCGCCGGGCGCGTGGTCCCCCGGGAGGCGGCCGCGTGCGCACAGCCATGCATTAGGCAGGGCTCCCCTATGCGCGCGGGGAGCGCCGCCCGCTGCCTCGGGCCGCCGCTGTCTGCCGCCGCCCGCGGAGCCCGAGCCCGAGCCGCCGCCCGTCCTAGGCCGGGGCGTCAAGGAGCCGGGGGCGCGGCCATGTGGGGCTAGTCCGCGCCGCGCCTGGCCTGCACAAGGACCGGCAACATGGAGGCGGCCGTCGGCGCTTCCGACGGGGGGGACCAGGGCGGCGCGGGGCCCCGCGAGGACGCGACGCCTATGGACGCCTATCTGCGGAAACTGGGCTTGTATCGGAAACTGGTCGCCAAGGACGGGTCGTGCCTATTCCGGGCCGTGGCGGAGCAGGTAATGGGGTGGGGAACGGGAGGAAGCTGGGTGGGAAAGCGGCGGCGGGCAGCTGTGCGGGCCGCCCACGTCCGGGGCAGCGCGTGGCCCGGCTGGCGTCACAGCGGCCCATTGTAACGCAGGAATGGGATGCTGCCCTGGGTTTGGAAGCTGTAAATCGAAACTTAAAAACCCGTAAATTAACTGGGTGTCGTCCCTCCCGGTGAAGAGGTAATGAGGACAACCTGTGAGGCCTGTTGAGCGCGTGTACGGTTGATTGATTGCTGGGGACTTGGCGAAATGATATTTTTCCATTCTGGTCCGCGTTCACCTTTGGTTTATAAGCACAGCGTTCACGCCAGTAAACCAGGTGTTTACTAGAGGAGGTGGTGCACCAGGCGGTACTCGCAGAGCATTGTTTTTTCTGCTGCTGGACTTTGGAATGTCGGGGAGTCGGCCGGTCGATGTCCACTTGAATTAAGAGCGGAAAAATGGGCGCCTGGGTGGCTCAGTGGGTTAAAGCCGCTGCCTTCGGCTCAGGTCATGATCTCAGGGTCCTGGGATCGAGTCCCGCATCGGGCTCTCTGCTCAGCAGGGAGCCTGCTTCCCTCTCTCTCTCTCTGCCTGCCTCTCTGTCTACTTGTGATCTCTGTCTGTCAAATAAACAAATAAAATCTTTAAAAAAAAAAAAAAAAAAAAAAAAAAAGAGCGGAAAAATGCAGTTTGGGGACGTCAGCTTTTTAAGAATCTAGAATGTTTTAAAAGAATTGTCTTTGAGTAGATTCCACTCATTGTTATGCTCTGCAAGGTATGCTGAAAATAATTTACTTCTTAAAAATCTGATGTTAGGGATTCTCTAGGCTTTTGACTGAATTATTCCTTGCTAATGGTCAACATGACTTTCTAACAAGGAAGACTTTTTCTTTTAAGAAAGAGATTTTCCGCGTTATATAACACCGTGTAGTTGGTATGCAGTCCCCGAAATCCATCCTATATTTGAAAAATAGCTGCTGAAATAGTTGGATAAAAGTCTCATATTACTATCCTGGTGTGTATTTCATACCTTTCACAGTTTGCTTTTCTTCAGCTTAAGATCTTTTCCTATCATCTCTTTCCCTCCTGTGGAGTTTTTATGATTTTTTTTCCCCCCTCTCACCTTTTTTTGAATGCTAAGTAGTTTTTCAGAATTTTTGTAAGTCAGTGTTTTACTTAACATCTGTAGTCTGGTCTATTCTTACTTTTTTCAACTTCTAAAGGCGAGCCATTTATTTTTCAGGGCCCTTGCTTTCACATCAATATCAGAAAATCTGTTTTTCAACGAGAAATTGACTTAACTGCTTCAGCTTTGCATTATGTTGCAGGCGTTGTCATTCATACATTCTGTGTATAACTCCCCAAATCCAGCCCTGTCTTTTTCAGTTCATTAGATTTCTCTCATTTTTAGAAATTTAGGATGTTCCAATGTTGTTGTGGGATATGTTCACACACTCCCACCCCAGTCTTTACTATTAGTAGATAAACAATCTGTCCCATTTGTGAATTTTCTGGATCTCCATCTGTCCTGGTGTTTCTGCCTCAGCCTCCCCGGACTCCTCAGCACCTCCGGAAGTGGAACGAAGAGGTGGAAGTGAATTTAGCGCTTATTTACACATAGTGTTAGCTCTAGCAAGAATTTGGTTAGGAAGAAGGGAGAAACGAATGAAAATAAGGGAAGTTTGATGCTTATTTGGCATTGGATTATCCCGATCCTGGTTCATAGTGAAGTATAAAAGTGTGTCTCGTTTCCATATCCTGTGCCATAACTGGCAAACTTGGTTATACAGAAATCTCTCTTAGGGAGGATGTCTATTTTTAAGTAGAAGGGGGCAAAGTTAGTGTCACTAAGAACTAACTCATTGTTCACGTCATATAACACATTTTATTGTATCTCAGGATTTAAATCAGGCATAAAGAAAATGTCTTCTTCAATTATGCGACTGTGATTTTTAGTATACTGAGCTTAGAAAGCTTAATACCATGAATTTTGAGGGGAACTCCTTTCTTTAGCAGACATGAATTAAGGATATAGCCTTCATGGCTAAAGGCACAGTTTGTGTATTGGGGTGGGGAGGGAAGTAACACCAACCTCAATAATATCAAAATAATTTATCATTTCTAAGAAGGAGCCAGAGTAAATAATCTAAATGGCAATTTTGGGGAGGTAGGTTGGGAGGTACTTGAATTAGGAGTCTCCTTTTCCTCCAAATTACCTGGTTTAGATAGGCCCTTCCCTTTTTACACTTCTGGACTTGGGCCTGCAGGAGGCCTGACCTGAATCAGCTCTGTGGCCGTGGAGCTAAAAATAGGGCGCTCTTAGAGGATTTGCTAAAGCAGTGTGTCTCCGCCTTTCCTAGTGTTTATCACTATCTTGTCCCAAGTAAAGATTGGAAAGTCTCCTATTTTCTGGCATATAATAATTTGCAGAGATACTTGTCTTAATATTCACATTCTTCCTGTCCTTGAACTTGCACAAAGTTGTACTTTTTAAACAGTTGTCATTTAACCTTCCTTCTCTTGCAGTGCTTGGCTTTGTAAAGCTCCAGTACTCTACAAGTTATGAAAGTTGCTGAGAATTTTGCTTCTGAGTGACAGGTTCAGATTTCATGTGTTAATAAGACCTTTTTAAGAGGAGAAAAAACAGATATGCTTGTCATTGTTTTTAATGGGAGGTAGGCTTTAATCAGTTATGCCTGCCACCTGTTGCTAGGTAAATGGCTCTAACACTGTCTTCAGTTTGCCAATGGCAAGAAAGCCCCATCGGACAACATTGGTTTACTCAAATAATATCTTTATTCATATTTACTCAAATAATATCTTTATTCAGTAGTGTCTTAGGTAGCTTCTGTGGAAGAAGAGTTGCTAAATGTCACTTGTTGAATTGGCAAAAATATTGTGTGGTGGTTTATTTTTCTATATGGACATTTCTTCTAGGGCTGGAAGCTTAGAATGTGTAAAGATGCTTTTCAGTAGTTTCCAAGATAGCAATATAGGAGTACTTCCTTAAGCTGAAAACCAGCAGTATGCTGAAAACAAACATTGCTAACCTCAGCTAGTACATCTTCAGTGTACCTTAGTGTAAAGACATAACTAGCTCTCTCCAGACAGTCATGACTCTCTGGTTCTGTGAGTATACAGATTTTATTTATTTATTTATTTATTTATTTATTTTAGAGGTAGAGAGAGATGGAGAGAGTGCGTGCTAGTGATTGCAAGTGCATGTGGGGGGAGAGACAGAAGGGGAAGGAGATGGGGGAGAATCTCAAGCAGACTACACGGATTGAGAAGTCCAGTGTGGGGCATGACGCGGGGCTCATTTTCACGACCCTGAGATCACAGATCATGACCTGAGCTGAAACCAAGAGTTGGACATTTAACTGAGCCACCCAGGTGCCCCTCAGGTTCTGTTTGTATAAATGAACCTTGAGTGTTATCCAGAGACCTGTAAAATGCAGTTGGATCCTCCCTTTTCCTGAATTCACTGCTCATCTGAGCGTGAGGAAGAATCTCTCATTTGGACCTGTAACTCCTTTTTTTTTTTTTTTTTTTCAAGATTATTTATTTATTTATTTGACAGAGAAATCACAAGTAGGCAGAGAGGGAGAAGCAGGCTCCCTGCTGAGCAGAGAGCCTGATGTCAGGCTCATTCCTAGGACCCTGGGATCATGACCTGAGCTGAAGGCAGAGGCTTAACCCACTGAGCCACCCAGGTGCCCCTGGACCTGTAACTCTTTTTTTTTTAATTTATTTATCAGAGAGAGAGAGGGGGAGAGAGCGAGCACAGGCAGACAGAATGGCAGGCAGAGGCAGAGGGAGAAGCAGGCTCCCTGCTGAGCAAGGAGCCCGATGTGGGACTCGATCCCAGAACGCCGGGATCATGACCTGAGCCGAAGGCAGCTGCTTAACCAACTGAGCCACCCAGGCGTCCCTGGACCTGTAACTCTTAAAGCTACTTTATATTAATATAAATTCTCTTTTCAGGAGCCTTATTAGTAGTGGGACATGTGGTTATTTTAAATGGTTCAGGGTCTCCCCCTGTCCCCCAACCCTTTAGGGTACTAGGAACACTTTGATTTGAGACACTCAGTAATAGAAAATAATTTAAATCTTTTCTTTTAAGCATGATAGTTAAAGTATTGGAGGCTAGCCAAAAGGGTTCCTAAGTATTTGATTATACTAGTTTCTTTCAAATCAAAGCTTTAGCATTTCAGTAATAGACAGAATGCCCGTTAAGTTATCCTTTCATTGAACTAGTTTAACAGAAGAATACAGAGGCTACAAAGTGAGAGGATTTTGATCATCTTTGTAGTGTGGCTTATTTCAGTTGGTGCTTTAAGATTTTGGGCTGAGGCTCTTGGCTGGCTCAGTTGGTAGAGCACGTGACTCTTGATCTCAGCGTTGGTGAGTTCAAGCTCCATGTTGAGCATGGAGCGCACTGAAAATAAAAACAAACACAAAAAGATTTTGGGCCTAAGAGCAAGTTTCAAGGCCCTTGGGATGGTAGAACATAGCAGCATGTTTGCATCTTGTGTGCTGCTCACTTGGATATTCCTTCAAGAATTGTGGAAGGGGCGCCTGGGTGGCTCAGTGGTTTAAAGCCTCTGCCTTTGGCTCAGCTCATGATCCCAGGGTCCTGGGATCGAGCCCCACATCAGGCTCTCTGCTCAGCGGGGAGCCTGCTTCCTCCTCTCTGCCTGCCTCTCTGCCTACTTCTGATCTCTCTCTGTCATATAAATAAATAAAATTCTTAAAAAAAAAAAAAGAAAGAATTGTGGAAGGGGCGCCTGGGTGGCTCAGTGGGTTAAGCCTCTGCCTTCAACTCAGGTCATGATCCCAGGGTCCTGGAATCCAGCCCCTCATTGGGCTCTCTGCTCAGCAGGGAGCCTGCCCCCCCCCCCCCCCCGCCTCTCTGCCTACTTGTGATCTCTGTCTGTCAAATAAATAAACAAAATCTTAAAAAACAAAACAAAACAAAAAACACTAGAAAAAAAAAAAGGAATTGTGGAAGCCTGACAACTAAGGATTTGGGAATGAGTACCTTAATTTTTCTGAAACCACAGGGGAATTATATCTCTACATAACATATAATTCCAAATTATTGGAAAAAAGAAATCTAATTCTTACAAGCTTAAAGGGTCCTGTTGAAGTTGCCTATTCTTGTTTCCAGCAAGTATAGGATGAAGCTAAGCACTATGTGGCAGAGGTTCTGTTAGCCCTGCATTGTGAAGAGCAAAGCTATAGGAAGGCTGGTCAAGAAAGTAAAAAGTATGTTACGTTTACAGTGGTTTCCTCACATGAATGACTTAAAGGAGAAATGGTAGTAAGTACTTCATAGAACGACTTAAGAAGTAGCACTGACTATAGTTCACTTCACCTGTGGTTAGAGGAAGAGGTGGGAGTGAAAAAAGATTTAGAAATTACTAAATGGCAAACAGAGAGAAACTGATTTCTATTGCTTGTGAGGTTATTTAGGGTGTGAAAGAAAGTTCTAGCATGCACCTTAAATTCTCTTAAAAAATGTGTAATAGTATGTTGCTTTTCTTTTTCAGGTGTTACACTCTCAGTCTCGCCATGTGGAAGTCAGAATGGCCTGTATTCACTATCTTCGAGAGAACAGAGAGAAATTTGAAGCGGTAATTTGTAATTTTAAACATGGAATGGTGTCTTGACTTGCATTTACATTTCAGCCTTTAGAAGTGGTCTGGTGGGAGTTTCACAGCCTGAATCTTAATGCAGGTTATGGGAAAAAAAAACTGCTTTATTGAATTTAAATCCAGTTACATACAGTTGTGATTTTTTTAAAGCTGTTTTGTGGTTTTCATTTCTTTAGACATTTAGAAAGTTATGATAGGTAAGATACAGGCCTGTGGAAGATGAAAGGATGACTTGGACAGAATCCTTGAATATTAAGAGTGAGCTTTGTCTGTCATGGTCAGGAAATTGGGTGTTTTGGTTAATTAATAGTTTTCTATGATTTGTAACTCCCTATGAATTTAACAAATTTCAGACTTGGAGTATAAAAAATATGCTGAGCATAGCTAATACTCAGCCTTTAATTTTATCAGAAGGCATTTATAGATTTTTAATTTTCAGGGTTCATCATTATGAATCATATATCAGAACACTGTAATTATGTAAATAATGATTAATAGTTGCTAGAATGTTGTATAACAACTTACTGTAATTTTCTAAGTAGTATGTAGTAGGCTGTGAAATAAGATGCTAGAGTGGCCTGTTTTCTTTTTACATTGAAAGCTTTATAGGATTTACTAGTACTGGTTTTATGACCTAGAATTAGGCCATTGGACTTTTAATGA
Source organism: Mustela nigripes (assembly GCF_022355385.1). Classification (NCBI taxonomy): domain Eukaryota; kingdom Metazoa; phylum Chordata; class Mammalia; order Carnivora; family Mustelidae; genus Mustela; species Mustela nigripes. The sequence goes on along the minus strand of NC_081557.1, from coordinate 124,227,036 downwards.
TACTTTTCCCCTTTGACTGCCAAAAAACCACTGACACCTTGCAAATATCTCAATTCTAAAACTTAATAGGTAAACAGTTCTTAATTTGGTTGTGCTTTTTGGTTGGTGTTCCTGTATTCAAGCCAGATGGTAATACTGGTGACATTCTAGATGTATTCTGGGTACCATGTTCTAAGCAAGGCAGTAATATATTCCAGGAAGGAGAGTTAACCCACTTGATCAGGAGATTTGAGAACTTGTTTTACAAAAAGGAAACTGGTGATGTGGAGGATAGATAAGAGAGAGTATTAGGGTATAGTATAAAAGGGGGAGGGGTGAGGTGAGTGGAGTGCTTTTTACATATTTTTAAAGAAATTACAAGTGATTAATCATTATTATTGGTCCCACAGAGTAAAACACTGTTGACAGTAATGGAAATTGCTGTCATTAGTTGAGCACTTCTCTGTGCCAGGCATTGTTTAAGTTCTTTGCTTATATTTATTTAGCCCTCAACATTTTTAAGAGGTATGATCAGAGGTTGAAAGTTCCAAGGGGAAAAGTTTCACTTTCTTTTTATAATTTATACTAAGCACCTTCAAAGAATTCTTATTGGCCAAAACTGGAAAAGACTGTCATGGGAAGGAGGGTGAGGGTGTGTGCTTTGTTTACTGACCGTGTTTAGTCAGACACTTTCTAACTGATTAGAGAGGAGAATCTCAGATTGGATGCAGGCTTGTATCAGAACACTACATAGGTCTCTTCCAACTTTAAATGGCTCTGTGGGGTTTTTTCCCCCAAAAGTATAAATAATCACCTCATACAGAATTGTGTTGGTGGGATATTTAAAATATATGGCTGTTTTATTATAAGGATGTGTTGAAACTTAAGATACATTTTGGAAATTTGACAGCATATGATCTAGAAAAGAATCAATCTCAAAAAAAAAAGCCATGGATGTTTAAAAGATTTTTATAGACTGGAACATGTACTTTAATGTTTTTATGTATATCAGTTTGCTAAGTTAACTGGGACTATACTTTAAATAGAATTTGGTGTTCAGATGAGTGTCTTTTATAGATTTTTTTTTTTTTCAGTTAAATTAGTGTGATGGCTAACAGAAATCACATAGCTTGAATAAACTTTTTGAGTTAAACTGTGAAGCAAATTGTGGTAGAAAAATCTTGTTGGTTCTCCACAGTATCTTGCATTATTAGTTCTCATTTGTTTTTAGTGTGACCTAAGAGACATTATTCATATGTGTAATAGTAAATTAATATTTCTTAGTATATTATCTCTGCATTGGCCATTACAAAATACTCCTCTTAAGTGCTTGTTTCATATATTTGTCTGTTCGTGTCACCGACAATGACCTTGAATTGCCTTCTCCCTCAGTTTGCAAGTCTTTCCTGGGCCCACGGCCCTCTCTAAACAGGTGTCCAGTTGAGTGAGTTCCTCTCTTACTCTGTTCTCCCCAACCAGTTGTCCTGTTTCTGTTGGCTGGTTGGCTTCTATCTTCTCAACATAGCTTTCATTGCCTTTTCACACCACATTGTGCCTGTCCACATCCTGTCCAGGAAATCTTTTCTGAAATGTTTCCTTTTTAAAATTCTTTTGTCTGTTTATAATCTTCACTTAATGATTTTTATGTATTTTAATAATTAGGTTGTTTACATGTATTACTATTACTGATGTATCCAAGGTTCATGTAAAAGCTTGGTAATTCACAGTGAAAAGATTTTTTGTTTTGATACATTTCTAATAGTTTTTTTTTTTTTTGCAGTTTATAGAAGGGTCATTTGAAGAGTATTTAAAACGTTTGGAAAATCCACAGGTATGCAGTGATTCTGTAATATATTTTTTCTATTTATTATGTATTGAAGTAATCAGCATTCATTAAAATGTGATGTAGTGTATGGAGGGGTTACAGCAAGTACTTTTTTTCATAAACATTTCTTAGTTGCACATTTTATGTAGCATTTAATTGGAAGACAGTTGGAGCTGTGTTTAAGATATTGCCTCAGTAAGGACAGAGTAAGATTTTTAATCTTTGTCAAAATGGCATCTGAATATAGCATAAAAGACCTACAATAACAGTGGTGATGATTTTCGGGATTCTGTATTGGTATGGATATTGGTCTTGGTGGACAGAGTGCAAGGTTTGATTTCTTCTTTAGGCCTCTGGGATGGTAGGTTCTTTTATGGAGGTTCCATTTCCCATGATCAGCTTGAGAAGAGAGACTGTTGAGAGGAAAACGATGGCACTTCCCAAGTCCCACTGCCTTACTTTTCTCAGTCATGTTGAAGTTAAAAGAATTTTTGTTTTTTTCCTGTTTGAAAAACTAATACTCTTCTCTGTAAAAATCCAAAATCATGAAATGCCACACAGAACGCCTTGTAGAATGTTCTGTCATCCCTAGAGGTAATTTCTGTTGAGTTTACAATGACATTAGCCAAGGAAGAACCTAAGAAGAGGAGTCGGGTAGGGAGGAAGAGAAATAGTAACTTAGGAGCAGTTTATTTGATTAACAGTTGGTGTCTCCATTTGATTCTCTGAAACTAATTGAAGTCCTTGTTGAGTGCCAAGAATAGACAGGCACTCTGGGGATGCAGAGGTAACTGGGGTTTGGGTACTGTTCTCAGGAGTTGCCCTGTACCTAATACAGCTGAGAAAGCACATGTCAAAAGTCTAGGTAATGATGCTATAGGCATTCACAATTATATTTTTACCTAGGCAGGCAAAAGAAGAGATAGTAGGTTGGCATTTGAAGTCTGAATAGATTCGGAATGAGAAATGCCTAGTGTGAATGGTCTTTCTAGGTAGGGAAAATTGTGAGCAAGGCAGATTCAGAAAGCAGTTCAGTTTGTGTTCAGTCAGGGCAGGCTGTGGGACTGGTCATGGAAGAGCCTTCACTGCTAGGCTCAGTATGGAGCTTATCTTTAGGCTAGCATTTGAAGAGTGTCAGCCATTGACTGTCTGCATCAGAATTACTTAAGGTGGTTGTAAATTCCACTATTCCAGACCTGAATTAAAGTCTATGCCTAGGACCTGAGAATGTGGTATTGGGAAACCTTTCAACTTTTTTGAGGCAAGAAGTGAGTATGTCACTGCTGGGAATCAAAAATAGTGCTTGGCTTCCTTGTTGGCTATCTGAATAGATGGATAAAAGAATATCGGGCAGAGATAGTTTGGAAGTGGATGAGACTCGAGGTGGGAAGACCGTTGTATGGTTTAAAAAAAAAAAGTTTAATACATGGAAAAATGTGCACATTATGTGCAGTGTTAAAAAAAAAAAGGAGTATTGTGTTACTCCAGTTCTGGAGGCAGACATCTCTGAAGGTCTTTTCGCTAAATCCACTCCTGATTCCATTTTTATTTCAGTCATTTCAGTACGGAGTTTTGCCCACATATCATGGTCACAGATACCATTTTCCTGTAGCGCTCCCCCCCCCCCCCCCACTTACCTTAAAGCCTCTTTGATGACGAGGATTGTATATTTTTATTGCTTTTGGGATTTTCATAGTTACCTTTAGTTTGGGGTGCTGAACTGAATGTTAAATTCACATTGCATTCTATGTAACATACTGGAAAGATAAATACCAGAATGTTAACTTTAGTAATATTCTTGGTGATTTAAAAAAATTTTTTTTTATTTTTTTATAAACATATAATGTATTATTAGCCCCAGGGGTACAAGTCTGTGACTCGCCAGGTTTACATACTTCACTCACCATAGCATATACCCTCTCCAATGTCCATAACCCCACCACCCTTTCTCGATCCCCTTCTCCCCAGCAACCCTCCTTCTGGTGATTTTTGTTCCATTATGGAAAGTAAAGGAAGCAACAAAGTCTGTTTATTAACCCCCCACACACTTTTTTTTTTTTTAAAGTAAGTTCTATGGCCAACATGGGGCTTGAACTCATTACTTAGAGATCAAGAGTCACATGCCCTACTGACTGAGCCAGCTAGGTGCCCCCTGTTCATTAACTTTTTAATCGAGGAAAATCCCACAATGTTGTTTATAGTAATTTTTGTGTAGCAGTTCAGGCTGTCAAGCTATGAGTTTCTGAGAAAGGGTGGGCATGGTGGGAATGGAGAGAAAAGGGATAGAGGGAGGAAATGAAGTAGTGTGAACCAGACTGACACTGATTTGGGCATCTACAGGAGGAAGAAGGGAAGTTGCTGCGGTTTTGAGTGTGTTCCGGGATATGGGGTCTCCTTCCCAGGGTGCTGGCTGGCCAGCCAGCTTTTTTATTTTTATGATACCTTGCCCCACCCCCCCCAAATCTAATCAGATTTCTTCTCCAGATGTTTCAGGTACCTTCTGAATAGTAGTTCGTGCTTCTTCTTCTTCTTCTTCTTTTTTAATTAGAGAAAGTGTGTGCGTGCATGTGCGTGGGCAAGAGGAGGGGCAGAGGGAGAGGGAAAAACACTCCCTGCTATGCATGGAGCCCAACTATGGGGGGGCTCCATCCCAAGACCCTGAGATCATGATCTGAGCCTAAGTCAGACGCCTAACTGACTGAGCCACCCAGGCACCCCTGTGCTTCTTTATTAGCAACAGATATGTCTTTTTTCGTTTTTCTTTTTCCCTGATATATGGAATGTATGAAATGAGAAGAGAGATAGTTGATAGATAAACTCTTATGTTTTTCCTAGTTCTCAGAGAAAGCATCTTTATTTTTTACTTAAAATGCCAGTGGAGCATTTTGAAAAATGCCTCAAACTTTTTGCAGGAATATATTTTTGTCAGCTTTATGGAGGTAAAATTGACACATAGTAAAAATCAGAGTTTTTTTACACCTAAAATTCACCTATTTTAAGTGTATAATTTGATGAGATTTGACAGATGTATACAGTTGCATAACCACCACTACAAACACACAGGGACGTTTCTATCACTTCACAAAGTTCCCTGCGCTCTTTTGCTCTTAATCCCTTTCCCCCCTTCTGGCTGTTGGCAACCATTGCTTTTTAAGTTTTGTCTTTTTTAGACTACATAAATGGAATGATACAGTTTGTAGTCTTACGTATCTGGCTTCTTTTACTTAGCTTAATGGAAACACTTGGAGATCCATCCATGTTGTTGTTGGGTTTATCAGTGGTTTGGTCCTTTTTGTTGATGAGCTTATTATACGGATGCTGCAGTTTGCTCGTCTATTTATCATTTCATGAATATTTGGGTTCTTTCTAGCTTGAGACCATTTTATGATTAAAGCTGCTAAGAATATTTGCCAATAAGTGTTCGTGTGGACATATGTTTTCTTTTCTCTTGGATTAACACTTAGGAGTGGAATTTCTCTGTCATATGGTAAATGTATGTTTAACTTAATGAGAAACTGCCAGACTTTCAAAATGGCTCTGTGTTTTGCTTTCTCATTGGCAATACATGAAAATTCCAAATGCTCTTGGTCTTTGTTAACATTCAATCTTGTCAGCTTTGAAATTGTAACTTTTCTAGTGGTTGTGTAGTGGCATGTCATGGTGATCTTAACTTGTATTTATTTCTCTAATGTTGAACATCCTTTCATGTTCTTGTTTGCCATCCATATATCTTTGTTGGTGAAATGTCTGTTCATAGATTTTGCCCATCTTTTGTTATGTTGCTAGTTTTATTGAATAGTTAGAGTGCTTTATACTGGATATAAGTTCTGTATTGATATGTAATTTTCAGATACTTTCTTCCAACTTGTTACTTTATCTTTTCATTTTCTTGATAGCATCCTTAGTAACAAAAGTTTATTTTTAGTGACTGTTGAAAAACATTTAAATTACACTTTTTTAATATAGCTCATTAGTTTAAACAGATTTTGCAGAAATGTTTAACTGTCACCCAAAATAAAGAAGTATATTAAACATCTTAAGAAGCGATAAGTAAATAAGATTATAGCCTTAAGGTGGAAGACAGTGGTAGAACATAGGTATTTTTTATAATTTAAAATTGACCCTGGTTAAAGAAGACAAGGTATTATGATAGCCATTGTTTATTTAACCAGACTACAGCAGAATTTATTCTCAGGATTAAGGGCTTATAAAGTGGTACATTATTTGAGAGAGAGTATTTTGTTGAAACGAGTAGAATAATTTTCCATTTTTTAAAAGTGATTTAACATCTTTTGCATGAAGTAGATGTAGCTTATGTTTGTGATTTAAGCAAACTGGTTTGAGTGAAGGATATCTTCTACACCGGAATGTCACTTGTAGCACTTTGTTAGAAGCCATGATTGTTAGGCTGAGGCCTATTTTAAGAAATCTATTTTAATATATGGTACGCATTTCATTTTGAAAACCAGAGCCAACTTTTAAGAACTATTAAAATGAAAAATCTTCTGAGGGAAGGAAGGATTATCCTTGTCTGAGATACACGTTGTTTAAAATCTTTTCCTTATCTCAAATTTCTTTAAAGGAAAAAGTGGCAACATTGACTTACCATAGCTCATTTTTGTTAGTCTTGGTATTAAGTCTTTACTAATTTCACAAGTAGCATAGGAATGCATTCTTATGGAAAAAGATGTAATACAGAATGAAGAGTGAAGGGGCACCTGGGTGGTTAAGTGTCTGCCTTCAGCTAAGTCAGGACCCCGCGGTCCTGGGATCGAGCCCCACATCAAGCTCCCTGCTAGGCAGGAAGCCTGCTTCTCCCTCTCCCACTCGCCTGCTTATGTTCTCTCTCACACTGTCTCTCTCTCTGTGTCAATTAAATAAATAGTCTTTAAAAAAAAAATGAAGAGCGAAAATCCTTCTTTTTCCCTGATCTTGAATTCCTGTCTCCACTGTCAGTTTAGGATGTATCTTTCTAGTTCTCATACACCTGCACATACATATACTGAGCATAACTTTTTGTTTCTTTTACCCAATAAGGTATTTTTGGTTTTGTTTTAAGATTTAATTAATTCATTTTAGAGGGCAAGTAAAACAGCATGCCTGTGTGAATGAGCAGGGAGAGGAGCAGAGGGAGAGGGAGAGAGAATCTCAAGCCGACTCCACGCTGAGCATGGAGCCTGACCTGGGGCTCGATCTCGTGATGCTGAGATCATGAGGTCGAGTTGGATGCTTAAGTGACTGAGCCACCCAGGCGCCCCATGACTGACTGACTTCTTATACTTGATAGTCTCATCTTTCCAAGTCAGTTCATATAGGTATACCTCATTCTTTAGATGATTGTGTGGTGTTCCATACATGGTGTGGATAAACCATAAATTATTTGGTTACTCCTTTCCTATTACTGGAATATCCAGATTTTCTTTAAAAAATTTTTCTTTAAACTATTACAGATAGCCACAGTGAACATCCTTGTTTTTGTATACTTGTGTGGACATATGAAATAACTTGTTGAGGATAGGTTTACAGAATTTGAATTGCCGGGTGAAAGAGTATGTATGGATATTTAAAATTTTGATATATACTGGCCATTTCCTCTAATAGGCTTAAAGACATAAAGTGACTCCTTTAGGGCTGTAGAATTTCTATCTCATTTCAGAAAGATTGCTAGGACACTGATCTCTTTGTACTTTCAATCACCCTGAAAATAAGAGTCCTACTCCTTTTTTATCTTTTCTAATACCTGTATTCTCCTACTCACATCTCATTTTCTGGGCATGTAAATGTTCCAAGCTATGTCCTGGGTTCTTGGTTAAAGATCAGAGTCCTTGCCTTCAGCAGGTTCTCCACTTAGAGATACCACTCCGTGGTCTTTCCATAGCAATAGGAGCTATCATATCTATAACTATATCTATATCTATATCATAACTATATCATATCACCCTGTGCTACTAAGGATTTTTACAACAGAGACTTGGGCTAATTATTTAAGTTGATTTTTTTTTTTAAGATTTTATTTATTTATTTGACAGATCACAAGTAGGCAGAGAGGCAGGCAGAGAGAAGAGAGAGGAGGAAGCAGGCTCCCTCCTGAGCAGAGAGCCTGATGTGGGGCTCGATCCCAGGACCCTGGGATCATGACCTGAGTCGAAGGCAGAGGCTTTAACCCACTGAGCCACCCAGGCGCCCCTCGATATTTAGTTACATATTAATGTCTGTTTTATATAAATGTTTTAATAATACTAATATATTACATTATATATAGTACAAAATATAAACAATATACATAATTATACAGATATTATACATAAATAAAATACATATACATAATTATATATAATACATAATATATTAATAATAATGAGCTTTTTCTAGCTCATGAGGTATAGTCATAAAGGTATGTGTTAAGGTATTCTATAGAGGTATATGTATTATGAAATATGAAAACTTAAGTGCCAACTTTTTTTCTTTTTTTTAATTTAATTTTTATTTAATTAATTTTTTTTTTCTTTAATACAGGAATGGGTTGGACAAGTGGAAATAAGTGCCCTTTCTCTTATGTACAGGTAAACACTGTAGTAACATTAGGAAACGAAAAGTGAGTGGGAAATTAGTATATATTCCATTCCATTACTAAATTGTTAGAATAACAAAGCAGTTTTATGCCTTAATTGTGAAGCATCTTTTCTAAGATTTTTTAAATTAAATCAGTTAGGTTTCGATGTTAAATATGTCAACGTTTAGAAATTGTAATTCTCAAAATACCTTTGGGAAGCAATACAGACATTTTTCCAGGCCTGTAAACAATATTACTTATCAACTTGATAGAGGAATGATTTCCTGCTTTCTCAGGGATAGTAGCTTCAGATAGATGGCCACTAGAACAGAGGCAAAACACCATGTTATATTTATAATTACTTTTGTCTAGGAGAAGAATAGGTGACTGCTTTATTTTTTCTTCTTGAAATGTCTGTATAAAATTTCATCTTCACAATTTCTGTAAATTTGAAGTCTCCTCTTAGAATTGTATCTGAAGTTAACATATATGCAAATTATATTTGAAGTTCTACTTTTTAAAAAGGTACTTTCATACAGGTGTTTACAATGTTTTACAATTAAGTTATGGTATTGCTGTCTTTGTTTACTGCTCTCTCTACCACCTGGGACATTGCTCGGCACATATTAGGCTCTTAATGAATGCATGAATGAACGAATAATGGTTAAGTCATGAAATACATTTTCCCAGAAGTAATTGCTCAATTTTATTTTCAGGAAAGATTTTATAATTTACCGGGAACCAAATGTTTCTCCTTCACAAGTAACTGAAAATAATTTTCCGGAGAAGGTAAGAATTTTTCTAAGTGTTTCTGAAGGATTTAAGTAAAAGAACCACTTGCCACCTTGACCTTCTAAGCTATAGTTTTAAGGTGACCTTTTGAAATATTTTTGTATGAGGGTTATGATAATTTTTTAAACTTCCTGTTAATCATTATTGAGTCATATTTTGTATTTGTTTTTTTCCACAAATCTCAGTGTTGAACACTATCAGAACATTACACTAGAGGAAAAAACCTCAGATACTAGTGTATATAATTAACTAGACTGTTTTGTATCACTATAAACATTAAGTAGTAAAATTACTTGTGAAAGTAGGTTCTGCCATTGTATCCAAAAATACTTGGGTAATGGTGGTATATTTCTCCTTATAAAGATAATTTACTGGCTGAGATGTTATTATCTAGTCCCAAACTGGAAACAACTGAAAAATTATGTAAAGTCTAGAAAGAAAAAAAAAAACAAAAACCCTCAGTTGGTTCATTGTTACAAGAGAACTTTATTTTAATTAGCTGTTTTGGAATCGTCCAGGCCAAGTTGAAGTGTTTTGTCATCATGCTAATGGTGATAAGAGGGAGGGGAATTGAGTGAAATACTACCTTATAAAAAGGACTTTGGGGGCGCCTGGGTGGCTCAGTGGGTTAAAGCCCCTGCCTTCAGCTCAGGTTATGATCCTGGGATTCTGGGATTGAGCCCCGCATCGGGCTATCTGCTCAGCAGGGAGCCTGATTCCTCCTCTCTCTCTGCCTGCCTCTCTGCCTACTTGTGATCTGTCTGTCAAATAAATAAATAAAATCTTTAAAAAAAAAAAAAAAGAGTGCTTGGCTCTGGATTTGGCCTATCCAATACAGGTTTTGGAATACACCATAATTCAAACAAAATCAGTGTGTCGTTCATTGCATAAGCAATTGACTATTTAGAAAGTACTTAAAACAGCAGAAAAAAATTTACTTTTGATCGTGCCTCTTAGAGGTCAGCATCTTCATAAGGTTTTGGAGTATTTAGTATTTTATTGTCTTTTAACTGTCTTGTTTTTTTAAATAGTGGAAATTCTATTGTTTTCATGTATGCTGTATATTTTTTGGGATCCCGTAAGCGTTTCCCCAGATCATTGAGAACTTTTTGATTTAATGACATTTCAGCATTGGATATACCATAGTTGACGACACTGAAGCTTTAGGTTGCTTCTAAAATAATTTTTTTTTTTTTTTTTTTTAAAGTAAGCTCCATGCCTAGCATGGAGCCCAGTGTGGGGCTTGAACTCACCACCCTGAGATCAAGATCTGGGCTGAAATCAAGAGTTGGGCACTTAACCAACTGAGTCACCAGGTGCCCCTAAAATAATCATTTTTTTAAAAAATCTTATTTGTGAGAGTATGTGCAAGAGAGAGAGAAGGAGAGAGGGAGGGGTGGGGGAGAGATAGAGGGACAGGGAGAGAGCAAGGGAGAAGAAAGTATGAGCCAGGGTGGGGAGAGGAAGAGGGAGAAGCAGACTCCCACTGAACAGGGAGTCCAGTGCAGGGTTCATTCCAGGACCTTGAGATAATGACCCGAGCCAAAGGCAGATGCTTAACGGAGCCACCCAGGTGCCCCTAAAATAATCATTTTCTATTTGGATATTATTTATTAGTAATTCTGAGAAGTTGGAGGTAAAAGTTGCTTGTAAGTGTCATAAGTGAAGGACTGAAAGGTGTCTTTAATTTTTCTCTTTCAGGTATTACTGTGTTTTTCAAATGGAAATCATTATGATATTGTCTATCCCATAAAGTATAAAGAGAACTCTGCAATGTGTCAGTGTGAGTATCACCGTCGTGTATGTGTAGGAAGTTATATTCCTAAGCTATACATTCCTAATGCAAAGAAGTCTGTTTTGTTCCATACAAAGATATGCAGAGAATCTTGGGTTAGCAGAAGTATTAATACTGTTAAGAAAACTTGTTTGACTAGGAAAAAATGGAGCTAGTAACTTGAATTTGACTTCTAAATACAGTTATTTTCTGCAGTAATTCATTTTGGTAATAAGCATTTGTATGTGTTTTTAAAGTTGTTGGTGTAGAGCTTGAAAATCTAAATGAGCAAACCAGGCATTTGATTGTTTTGACACTAGAACAGGGTTTCTTAAACTTTGACACTACTGCCATTTTGGGCCAGATAATTCTTTGGAGTTGTTCTGTGCATTATGGAACATTAAGTATAGCGTCCCTGGCTTGTACCATGTAGAGCTCTCTTTTTCATTGCAACAAGTAAAAAGCTCTCCAAATTTTGCCAGGTGTTTCTTAGAAGGATAAAATCCCCTCTCCTTCCCCAGTTGAGAATTACCACTTTAGTAGTCCTTTCTACCTTACTCTCCTTTATCATCTGTCTGATGAAGTGTACATCACTCAAACAGAGCATCAGTGCTGGGCATGTAACAGCTTTTTCCTTTGTTCTTAAGCTAGTGGTGACAGTAAAGATATGGGTAATGCAATTTTTAGAATTGAGGGATCTGTTTTAAAATAAAAAAGTGTAGCTGTCTGTATCCTAGTCTGTGTCCTCCTCTTCTAGCTGGTTAAAAATCTAAACATTTCAGCTTCGGGAAGGATAGCTCCTGGAGCCTACCTTACCCATACTTCTCTCATGCCTATGTTTTAGATGTTATCAGGGGTGGCAGAAAGGTGATCTGTGAGAAGGTGGTCTCTTTGGGGACTCATTTAGAGGGTGGGTACCTATTGTTGATGAATTTTTAGTTTCAAAAAGATTGCTGCAGTATAATTAAATCAGAGTCCTAAATGCCATCTGTAATGTGTTTTTGAGTATTTGGTAATCTATATTTTTGTGTTTTCTAGAGGTTTTTTGGTTTTGGTTTGTTTTGTTTTTAAAGCAAAAAAGTTGTTTAAATATGCTTCTTTCAGTGGGTGCTCAGAATACATTTTAAAACAGTTGTTTTTGGAGTCGCTTATGAAAAGCTGTCTCTTCTAGGAATCTTAAAGTTTCTTAATGTTTTCTTTCCACATCTCTTAAGGTTGGGCAGATTATGTGACCTTTTTAATTCTCAAGTTTCCTCATCTGTACTGTTAGAATAGTAATACTTTGCTGTGCGTGGAATTTAATATGAACATATGTAAAGGGTATGCATAGTGCCTGGAATGCAGTAATTGTATGCATGTTTAGCCTTTACTGTTATCATACTTGCTTCACGGTTGTGGTACCTTTTTGTGTTTTAAAAATGGCAGTAGCTTATGTAATGGTTTCCAATTAATTACAGAGACAGAAATTCTAGTTGTTTTCTATCTAGATAACTTTTTGATTAAATTGTATTATTGAGCAGAAGATGTCACAAGTGCCCTAGTTAGGATTTTAGAAACCTGGGCAATAGACATTGTCAATTTTGTGTTAAAACATAACATTAGTTAATGTTGCATAACATTTCTCTTATTAATTGCAGCTCTCCTTTATGAATTGCTATATGAGAAGGTATTTAAAACTGATGTTAGTAAAATATTGATGGGACTAGACACTTCTGAAGTAGCTGATGAAAACAACAGCGAAATATCAGATTCAGAGGATGACAGTTGCAAGTAAGAATGAATTTAAGTCCTAAAATATCTTTATAGTGCCCTGTAAAGAAGTAATTCAATAAGAAATGTGAGGCATGGAGTTGCCTCACATATTGAGGTATTATATACCTCATTGTGTACCTAAAATATAGCAGTCTGCAGTCCAAGATTCTTTTTGCCTGCCTCTGATTTTTATTTAATTTTTATTACGGGACTGTTTTTAAAAGTTGATGTTTTTGGTTGATAGGCTCTATTTCTGTAGAATCTACAAGTATATGTGTATAATAGGCTTAGTCCTGCCTATATGTGTGTGTGTATTGTAAAATTTTAAGGCTAACCTGTCATTTGTTTACATATCCAATGATGAAAAAATGACCATTTTATTTCTGCGACTTACTTTTATTGTTTCCTTACTCAGATAATGCCTTCCTTTTTCTTTTTATATAATAATAATCCCAAATTGGGGTACAAGTATGAGAACAGTTCTGGGTAATGTCTCTGTTTAGGATTGTGAATAAACATCTTTTAACTTAGAATCTCTGAGGCCTCTTCCACACAGGATAATGTAGGATAGTGGTTAAGAGCTTGGGGCCATAGACAGCCAAATCTGGTTTCAATCCCGGCTTCCTGCTAAAGTGACTAGACTTGGGGCAACTTACTAAGTTTACTAGCATGCCCCAATTCTATATAAAATTAGGATATATTAGTATTTCCTCAGAGGAAAATTTGTAAGAATTAAAATAAATAATGTATAATGTGTATAGCCTAGTTTCTAGATACGGCATCTGACATTTTTTAGTTTTTATTAATAATGTTAAAACCTTTACTCTGTGTTTCGTAAGAGCTCTACCCAATTCCATTCCCAGTCAGGATAATACTACATTATTCCTAGTGTGTGAGAGTATGAAAGCCTACTTGGTATTCTATAGTGAAACTAGAGAAATAAATGAAATTAAACCTTAGGATATCTAATTCTTTATTGAATATATCTCCTTTTATCAGAAATGCCAGGCATTTGTTGAGTTACATTTTTCTGATCCTTACTGAAAAAGTGATTGACTACCATTTCTTTGTAAGAGAGAGATGAGTCAGGTTAGAATCTGGATCTGCTATTGCACATTTAATTCTAGGATAGACTAACTTTAAACAGAAGTTCTGCTCTATCATTTAATCTAGGTTCCTATCTGATTAGAATGTGTCATTGAGCTTAGAGGAAGTTGAGAGAGCGAGTGATTATCTTGTTATAGCTTATTACCTATTATGGTGTGGAGGGACTTGAGCACATGCCCTTTGGTCCCTGCTCATCATTTTAGCAATAGTTGGGTCTGGCATAGCAGTTGACTGATGAAATAGGTATGAAGTTAAGGCTAGTAAGCTGGAGAAGTTTATGAGGAAAGGTGTGTTCATTGTAAAGTGTAATCTTTCTAAACTGCTAATTTGTAGCCCTTGGAACATGGAAGCCATTTTTTTCCTCCAAAGATTGATTTACTTGAGAGCAAGAGAGCATGCACCCACAGCACACGCAGAGGTGTGCACGAGTGGAAGGGGCAGAGGGAGAGGAAGAATCTCAAGCAGACTCCCCGCTGAGCACAGTGTTTGACAAGGGTCTTGATCTCATGACCCTGAGATAACAACTGGAGCCTAACAGTTGCCCCACTGCCTGCACCACCCAGGCTTCCCAACATGGAAGCTTTTTAAAATTTTTTTATTCTTAAATTTATTTTAATTAATTTACTTATTTTTTTTTTTAAAGTCTTACTTATTTGTCAGAGAGAGAGAAGGGGGAGAGAGTGTGCACACAAGCAGGGGGAGCACAGGCAGAGGGAAAAACAGGCTCCCTGCCAAGGAGGGAGCCTGGTGTGGGGCTAGATTCTAGGACCCTGGAATCATGACCTGAGCCTAAGGCAGATGCTTAACCAACTGAGCCGCCCAGAGGTCCCTGAAGCATTTTTTAAATTAACTTTTTGTTGAATTAATAACATTTCTCTTCACTTGTATCATGTCTGGCCTAAGGAGGCTAAGGCTTTAGTTAGGGAAGAATGCTGCATAATTATGGTATGATAGTTAGGCATAGTTTGGGTAATAAGGAGGATGTCACTCTACTCTTGTGCCTAGATTCTTTTTACTTTCATATTGGTCAGTCCTGAAGTGGTGGGAATTATGGGTGATTTAGACTGTAGGTTGCGGTCTCTTAAATATTGCCACATTTAAGGACACAGATTTGAAGATTGTCCTGAAGACTGAGATTGATTAATTAAGGAGGAGCTGTAGGACAGAAGACTACAGTCCCGTCTCTTCTTTTGTTTGTCCTGCCATCACTATGTTTCCACTTTTCCAATCTCTTGGCCACTCCAGGGTCTTTCCACTTGCTGCTCTCTGCCTGGAATACTGAATAGCCATATGATTTGCTGTCTCATCACCTTTAATTCTTTATTCAGAAAGGCATCTTAGCAAGTCCTTTCCTCATCTCACTTGTTATTTCAGGCCTATGTCTCAGTGCTATCACTTCTGCTAACTGGCTACCTGGATGCCACCCTACCCTGTAGATAGTACTTACCATCATTTTAGCATACTGATGAGTTAGTTTGTGTTTGCGCTCATTTGTTGTGGAATATTTTGTTTAATGGAGCCTCATCAATATACTGAAAGAAAATGTTTACATTAAATGTTTTATAAATTTTTTTCCACCCACCCAAATTTCATAGTTCTTTTCGTTTCTGTGTTTTTGATGATTGAGCCTTACATAAAGGATTACTCATAAAAGTTTTTTATCTATATCTTAATATGGATACATATGTGTGTGTGTGTGTCTGTGTATGGGCGTTTGTATAAATACATCCTTATAATAAATCTTATGTGAACTCCACTGGAATATAGCTTTGGCTTTTTGAAACATAATTATGACGGGAGATCTTTATGTGAGGTTAAGATAAGTTAATTGTATAAACACATTTTTGTACTTTTAATTATGGTTATATTTCTTTTGTAGGAGTAAAACTACCACTACTAATGATGTGAATGGAGTTAAAGCTTTGTCAAGTGATCAGGTATTTTTTTTAATGGTTTTAACTAGTTCTTCCACTTAAGAAAGCAGATTAATTTAGTCTTAATTTTTACTTGTACATTTTCTTTTTTTTTTTTTTTTAAAGATTTTATTTATTTGACAGGGAGAGAGAGAGATCACGCGTAGCCAGAGAGGCAGGCTGAGGGAGTGGGGGAAGCAGGCCCCCTGCTGAGCAGAGAGCCAGATGCAGGACTTGATCCTAGGACCCTGAGGTCATGACCTGAGCCAAAGTAGAGGCTTAACCCACTGAGCCACCCAGGCATCCCTTTACTTGTACGTTTTCAATGGAGTCAGGATCATCTGACTCTGAGAAAATTATTGTTGACTTCCTAATTTTTAAAGTTTTCTTCTTCATTTGATTTTACTCTTACACGTATCTCAAACAAAAATGTTTTTTGTTTTTTTTTTTTTTAATTTATTTATTTATTTGACAGAGGGAGATCACAACTAGGCAGAGAGGCAGGCAGAGAGAGAGAGGAGGAAGCAGGCTCCCTGCTGAGCAGAGAGTGTGATGCGGCACTCGATCCCAGGACCCTGGGATCATGACCCGAGTTGAAGGCAGGGGCTTAACCCACTGAGCCACCCAGGTGCCCCCAAACAAAAATGTTTTAAAAGCATTTCTGTTCTGTGTTGATTGGACTTCCTGACTTTGTTTGTTTAGAACCCGAAAAACAATGGGAACTCTCCTAGCCTCCCTTTGTCTAGAAAGGTTCTTAAGTCACTCAATCCAGCAGTCTATAGAAATGTGGAATATGAAATCTGGCTGAAGTCTAAGCAAGGTAAGTTAATCTGTATTTTCCATAAATTTGCTTTGTGACACTTGAAAGTAATTATGTCAACTTGATATTTATACTCATACTGTTTACAGCTCAACAGAAACGTGATTATTCCATTGCTGCTGGCTTACAGTATGAAGTTGGAGATAAATGTCAAGTAAGTGATTATATAGAGGAAGAAAAAATTTTACTTGCAATCTTAATTTACTGTAATAGGAATTAAGACAGTTCAAGTTTGAATGTGTTGTTAATTTGAGATTTCAGAATATATTTTATCACATATGCATTTTAATAGTTGTGAAAGTTTAGTTTTTTGATCCATTAGAGTACATTACCAAAATTTGTATATATATAAAAGCCATGGCATCCCATCATGTGATCTTTGAGTACAATGTCAGTCTTTGAAAAACTTGTTTGAAAGAAGTAACAATAACATAGTAGATTTTTAGGTATTTTCATTACAGTTGGCAGATTGCTGAAATTGATTCAGACTTGACATTATAGGCCAGTTTGTTTTATGAAAGTCCTCCTAGAAGATTTTGATGGGTACATAATGGTTTTCTGTTGGATTGAGAAAGAGTGAATAGTAATGAAGGGAGTTGTGCCATTCATTTTGAGTAAACTGTTGCTCTGGATTTAAGTAGCTGATTGTTAAAGGGGAAAGTTGGGTTAGATCACTTCTCAACTTGGAGTGATTTTGCAATCCTCACTCCCTATTTGGCAGTGTGTGCAGACAACTTTTGTTGTCACAGCACAGCCGGGGAGGTGCTATTGACATCCACTGGGTAGAGGCCAGGAATACTGCTAAACATCCTGCAGTGCACAGGACACCCCCTCTTACTGCTAACAAAGACTTGTCCAGTCTAGTGTTGATACTCCAAAGCTGGAGAAGCTGGATAATTTTTAAGGTTCCCTGTGGTTTTTTTGTTTTGTTTTTTGTTTTTTTTTTTTTAAGATTTTATTTATTTATTTGACAGAGACGAGAAGCAGTTAGAGAGAGAGAGAGAGAGAGAGAGAGAGGGAAGCAGGCTCCCCGCTGAGCAGAGAGCCCAATGCGGAGCTCGATCCCAGGACCCTGCGGTCATGACCTGAGCTGAAGGCAGAGGCTTTAACCCACTAAGCCACCCAGGCGCCCCATCTGTTTTTTTTTTTTTTTTTAATGGAAAAATTGTCCTCTGTTTCCAAAACAAATAACCTAGGGACATAAAAATTTTATTTGGAGATAATTTTCACAAAAAATGGTTTTCATTGAGAAGTGTTGCCTTTTAAAAATTACTTTAAAATAGCCATTGACAAACATTTTTGCTTGACTTGTGGTAACACTCAGTTTCCTGTGTGGTAGAGTGGTTTGTGGAAAGTATCTGATTGATGAGGATTATATTAGCATCAATGATAGCCTAAAGTATCTGATTGATGAGGATTATATTAGCATCAATGATAGCCTATCTTAAGAACTTTTAATAAAAGTGTTCTGATTCTGAGGTATTTGAAAGGAAAGGAAGAAGAGGATATGATTTATTTATGTTCTTCCTTACGGAATTGTCAGAAATGTGCTGTAATCACAGAACAGAATTCTGGAATCTTTCGTTACAGTGATTTGGAAAACTTGGAAAAAAACAGAAGTGAATCTCGGGCTTATTAGGGCCCCCCTCCTTCTCACTCCCCCTTAACAGAGAAGATTGCTTACGCTGCATCACTAAAACTTGCTTGTTATTTTAAGTCAAGTATGTTTCCTTTGAGGTTGCAGTGCTTTTGGTAAAGTAGATGCTCTTGATAAAGTAGATGGTAAAGCAGATACTTGTTTTAATTTTTTCCTTTTTAAAGTATTTTGTTTCTATACCTACTAGATTATCTCACTTGGGTAAAATTTAATTGATATTTTATTACAGAAACTGCTGTGACTCAAAGGTGATTTTACTCAAGCATTTAAGATGTAGTTTAAACTTTTCACAGATTAACTTCAGAAAGATCTGTTTTATTGCTAGACTGTTGAAGGGAGGGAAGGTTCACTATCCTTTTGTGAGTACTGAAGAATGAAACCTTAGCTTTAGGACTAAATCTAGAAATAGGAAGTTAACTTGAAGGAGTGCTGCGTACCTTGGGCTTATGTGCAGTGATCAGCAGGTACCCTGTTCATTAAGTACTGTTTGACTCTAGGAAGAAACCTAAAGGCTTACTGTTGTCACAGTTTGCTGTTGGGTAGTAACAGTTGTGTATTAGAGAACACGTCATGGATCTAGTTTTAGGGGAAAAAAAAGGTCACAGTTACTCATTTTAAAAATTGAGAAAGTGGGGGTGCCTGGGTGGCTCAGTGGGTTAAAGCCTCTGCTTTTGGCTCGGGTCATGGTCCCAGGGTCCTGGGATCAAGCCCCAAATCGGGCTCTCTGCTCAGCAGGGAGCCTGCTTCCTCCTCTCTCTCTGCCTGCCTCTCTGCCTACTTGTGATCTCTGTCTGTCAAATAAATAAATAAAATCTTAAAAAAAAAAATAAAATAAAAATTGAGAAAGTGAAAAGATAATAGTAATTATAATATGAGGTTCTCTCATTTATAGAGTGGTTGCTGTGTGTTAGTGCCCTTTCTGTATATCATATGTTCCTCATTCCATCTCCATGAGTCCTATGATGTAGGTACTATTATTAGCTCTATTTTGCATGTGAGGACACTGAAGCATGAAACAAGTAACTTGCCAAAGGTCATATTGCTGGTAAGTAGAAAAGATGGGCCTAGAATCCCGGTATGCAGTGCTAGCACCCTTTGTTTGGAACTGGGGCATGCTGCCTCTCTTGTTGGGAGCCTGATAGATTGTGGTCCTGCATCTCTGTAAATTACTTATAGAAACGGTTTATAAAATTTTGGAAGTGTGAACAAAAAAAGGCTTTTTTTTTATGCTAGAGGTCTGGGGGGGTCAGAAAAGTATGTTATACCATTTTTAGCTTGGTTTTGTTTTTAACAGTATACAGTCCTTTTCTCTTTAATTAAAAATAAGATAAAAATTTAAAAGGTGATCATTAATGCAAAGGAAGCAGGTGACTGATTTTTCTTTCTGGAATTGTTCAGCAGGTTAGGTTGGATCACAATGGAAAATTTTCTAATGCAGACTTTCCAGGGATTCACTCAGAGAATGGACCAGTTTTGGTCGAAGAACTTGGAAAGAAGTATGTACTGCTCTTTAACTGAGGCATTTACTGTCTCTTCCATTTAGCCTATTGTAATCATGAGGATTTCTAAATTACCCTATGTATTTGTAAATTAATCAAAGGTATTGCCTTTGTGTAGAAAATGAATTCATTTAGATCTCTTGAAAGAGCAGTTTGAGTTCAGATTTTGTGTTTTGTGTGTTAATGCATTTTAAAAACTTGTTTTATTGCTTACAGTTTAAAATGTGCCATTCTTTGTAAAGGCAGTTTGGTAAATTGACTCTTTTGTAACTGTAAAGTGGGGAACATTGGAGGACAGGGACCATATTCATTTCTAATTTTCACTTAGTACGACATTGCATGTAGTTAATTTTCACTAAATGTTTGTTTGTCACATAGGGTAGTAAAATACTATGGTTGACTTGCTGTTACACAGTCTTTGTAGCACCTTTTGTTTCAGTTCCTGCTGTCTTTGTTAGAAAAAAGGGTAGTGAGTCACACCTAAACTTTACTAGGGAAAATATCAAACATATGCAAATGTAAACATAGTACATTGAACTCCACTGATAGTACATGTAACCCCACTGTAAGCATCACCCTGTTGGAGCAACTGTGTTTGACAGCCTTTTCTAATCAGTTCTCCCTAACCCCCTTTTTAAAAAATGGGTATGGAATTGAATAAAGCAAATGCCAGACAACACATCATTTAATAGACACTTAGCTGCTTATGTATGCCTCTAACATAATATGGACGCCTCCCTGCCTTAGCTGTAGTACCATCAGCACATCTAACAGAATTAAAGTCATTCCTTTTTTATCCAATATTTTCCTTAGATTGTGTTTAAGTCTTTTAGTCTTCCATTTTTTTAGGTTAGGAAATATGCTTTTGATTTATGTCATCTGACTTGATTAGAATTATATCTGGAATTAGAATTAGGATTATACAATGCTTTGTATTTTAATTTAAGAACTAAAACTAAATTCTTTTGTAAGTTAAAAATCCTCATGCAGAATACTTAAGTAGATACTCTTACTAGGAATATTTTTTTTTTATAAATGTTTTTCTCTTGAAGACACTCCTCGAAGAACTTCAAACCACCTCCCTCTGAAAGCTGGAACACCGTATCAGGGAAGAAGATGAGAAAACCTTCCACTTCTGGACAAAATTTCCACTCTGGTTAGGATTATATCAAATTAATCTTTCTTTGGGGGAGGGATATTGGTACTTGGGATTGTTTGTTTATTTTTAAATAGGAAAGTTATGTGATTTTTTTGGCTTTTTGTCACAGACATGGATTACAGAGGGCCAAAGAATCCAAGCAAGCCAATAAAAGCTCCCTCAGCACTACCTCCTCGACTCCAGCATCCTTCGGGAGTAAGACAACATGCATTCTCTAGTCATTCTGCAGGGTCACAGTCTCAGAAACCCTCCAGTGAGCACAAAAATCTTAATAGGACACCTTCACAGATCATAAGGTAACCTTCCTGAATGCAAAGGAAATAGAAATGGAGCAGTATTTCTTTTATCTGCCATGGTACATGCATGCAAATAGTTATAATTTTTTGTTCATTTGTCTGTAGTATAATATTAAAAGTATTGTTGATAAAATACCATGTAAGGATTTTAGTATTTTATAATTAAATGCATAATTCTCATTAAATCAAAGTAATTTTTAGGGTAAGGCATCTTTAGTTTTGAGTAATTTTTTCAAATGATCTGGGAGACCTTATCCTAGCCAAGTCTATTCTTGCACTTAATAGTTTTCTGGTAGCTTGTGATTTGTTAAATGCTCCCTTTATATAGGAACTTAACCAAAATGGTCCGTTGTCTTTGTTCTGATAAGTTTGGGTTGTTTGTGACATGTGCCTAATATTGAATTGGGGCTACAGAGTGTATAAGTTACTGTAATCATGTATATTAGCAATCTGACTGAATATCCAAAGACAGATGAACTTCAGGATCATAATTTTTCTGTATAGTAGATTTTATTTTTTCCCTAATCTTTTTGTGGAGTAGTTTATAGCCCTTAGGGTGTGTCTTAAGTTGAGGCTGTCCTTTCCATGCAAACTTAGCCATGTCTCTTCGGCACTGGAGCCCTGTGACCATTGCCTTTCCCATTCCAAGCTTCGTCTCCCCAAGGGCCTGAGCAGCTGTAGCATCAGCTTATGTGTTGGCCAAACTCTGGTCTTCATTTCCTTTATTTCCAGCTTTTGGGCATTCCCCTTTCTTGGGTATGTCCTTAACCTTTTTCTTTCTTTCTTTTTTTAAAATTTTTATTTATTTTAGAGAGAGAGTGTGGGAGTTGGGGAAGGGCAGGAGGAGAAGGAGAGAGGGAGAGGATACCAAGCAAACTTCTGAGTGGGGAGCCGAATATGGGGCTTAATCTCACGACCCTGAGATCATGACCTGAGCCAAAATCAGGAGTCCTAAGCCTAACTGACTGAGCCATCCAGGTGCCTGACACATCCAGGTGTCAGTAAAGATAGTTTATACAATGAAGATCTTCAAGACAGGGTTGTAGCTTCCTAGGCTGTCATATGCCAAATACTGTTTTAGTTTTCTGGGGCTTTTTTAGCAAGGTACCACAGACTTCTGGCTTAAAACAGCAGAAATTTATTCTTAACGGGTCTGGAGGCTAGCAGTCTGAAATCAAGTTGGCAGTAAGGCCATACTCTTTCTGAATGCTCTAGGGGCGAGTCTGTTTCCTGTCTCTCCTTTGGTGTTCCCTGGCTTGTGGGTGCATCACCCTGGTCTCTGTCTCAATCATCACATGGTGTTTTCCCTGTGTCTCTCTCTCCTAATAAAGTTAGAGAAGTCATATTGGGTTTAGGGCCTACCCTCCCCCGATATGATCTTGTCTTAACTTAAAGTCATATGCACAGGTACCAGTGGTTAGGACTTGAATATATCTCTTTGGAAAGTACACTTCAATCATAGAAACACCAGGACCCTCAAGTTCATTACATTTTTCTTTTAGTTTAACAAACTATTAAGGATAGGTAATTATTTTGTGTTCAAAATCCAAAGCTTTGGGGCGCCTGGGTGGCTCAGTGGGTTAAGCTGCTGCCTTCGGCTCAGGTCATGATCTCAGGGTCCTGGGATTGAGTCCCGCATTGGGCTCTCTGCTCAGCAGGGAGCCTGCTTCCTTCTCTCTCTCTCTGCCTGCCTCTCAGTGTACTTGTAATTTCTCTCTGTCAAATAAATAAATAAAATCTTTAAAAAAAAAAAAAAATCCAAAGCTTTGAGGAGTTTATTTATTTTGATAATTCTTCCTATCCCAATTTTCCGAGAAATCTAGTTTCCTTCTGCAGAGGCATCCAGTACTCAGATTCTTGTGTTTCCTTCCTGGGATACTTCACATATGCATGAAAATTACATATATATCCACAAACCAACTTTTCAAAAGTTCTAATAAGAATAAATGATTAAAAATCAGTCAGAAGAAAGATGTTCCCTCATTCCCGGTTAGTGAAACAAATACAGTCCTGAGAATTGGCCTGGGTAAAGAGTGGTCAGGGCCGTGCTTTCTTGGCATGCCCAGCAACAGTGTGCAGTGACATTGAGGGATCGTGTGGGTTATCGTTCCTAACAGATAGAATTGGAGCCATTAATCAACTGCTTGTGGCTAAGGTCTGTTGTTTGGACATTAGACTCCCCTAACATCTGGTGGCATCTTTTTTAAAGCAGGCAAAGGACCTAAGAGTATTAACTTATTTTGAATATTAACTTTGGAAGCCTAAAAATATGAAGTAGATACATGAAGGTCATGGGCAGAATTAAGATTTTTCTTAAATAAAATTCACTTTTTTTTTTTTTTTTTTTTAAGATTTTTTTTTTTAACTTGACAGAGATCACAAGTAGGTAGAGAGGCAGGCAGGGGGTGGGGGCGGGAAGCAGGCTCCCTGCTGAGCAGAGAGCCTGATGTGGGGCTCTATCCCAGGACTCTGGGATCATGACCTGAGCCAAAGGCAGAGGCTTTAATCCACTGAGCCACCCAGGCACCCCAAGTTCTCAGTTTTTTAATAGATTAAAAAAGAAACATTTTGGGGCACCTGGGTGGCTCAGTGGGTTAAGCCTGTGCCTTTGGCTCAGGTCATGATCCAAGTCCCGGGATTGAGCCCACGGGCTCTCTGCTCAGTACGGAGCCTGCTTCCCTCTCTCTCTCTGCCTGCTTCTCTGCCTACTTGTGATCTCACTCTAATAAATAAAGAATCTTTAAAAAAAAATGTTTTTTTTTCCCCTTGAACACAAAGATCCTCTAAAGAAAATACACATAGACTAGGAAGGGGCGGATTTTATACTTTTTTTTTTTTTTTTAAAGATTTTATTTATTTACTTGAGAGAGAGACAGTGAGAGAGAGCATGAATGAGGAGAAGGTCAGAGAGAGAAGCAGACTCGCCATGGAGCTGGGAGTCCGATGCGGGACTCGATCCCGGGACTCCAGGATCATGACCTGAGCCGAAGGCAGTCGTCCAACCAACTGAGCCACCCAGGCGTCCCGGATTTTATACTTTTATTTACCACAAACTCAACTTATGGCAAGTGTTTTGTGGTGTTGTAGCCAGTCTCCTAGGAATAGGTAAAATAATCAGACAGTTATGAAATGTCATTGTCTTCCTAGGATCTTTTTTATGTGTTAGCTATATACTGGATGTATAAAAACACTGGAGAGCAGAAGGCAGTGGATAATATATAGACACTAAGCTTCAAAGAATTTTTTTTTTTTTAAGATTTTATTTATTTATTTGACAGACAGAGATCACAAGTAGGCAGAGAGGCAGGCAGAGAGGGAGAGAGAGAGGGAAGCAGGCTCCCTGCGGAGCAGAGAGCCCGATGCGGGGCTCGATCCCAGGACCCTGAGATCATGACCTGAGCCGAAGGCAGCAGCCCAACCCACTGAGCCACCCAGGCGCCCCAGCTTCAAAGAATTTTTGACATTGTAATTGATAACATGGGAACCCACTTGGATTTGCAGTTAAGTGTGCCTTCTCCACTGTTGTTGTGAGAGTGAATTTTACTAGCATATGGAAACAAATTTAGAGATTCCTGATGACTAAATATTTGGAATAAGAGTTTCAAAAAAATCTAAAGTACGGAATTTTATAGCTAATAGTGTAATTAATTTAAGCCCACTACTTTATCTTGACTTTATTTCTTATATTTAACACATCAGTTTTAAAATCTTTTAGTTATAGAATAAAAGAACTGGGGCGCCTGGATGACTCAGTGGGTTAAAGCCTCTGCCTTTGGCTCAGTTCATGATCCCAGGGTCCTGGGATCGAGCCCCGAATCAGGCTCTCTGCTTGGCAGGGGGCCTGCTTTCCCACTTCTCTCTGCCTGCCTCTCTGCCTACATGTGATCTCTGTCAAATAAGTAAATAAAGTCTTAAAAAAAAAAGAATAAAAGTATTGTAATGTTGGGTCTGATGACTTTACCTCTCACTTTTTTTCATTTCTTAATGGTATTGGTCTCTGTCTTTGGAGATAATAAAATATATCAGTAACCAGTGCAGGATTGTCATGTATGCTTTCACTGCACAAGTGCTGAGAAAGAGTAATGTTGTTGTTGAATGTCTCTGCTCCAGCTGACTGCACATAGGAAAGATTTGGTTCTTGCTGTCTGATGGGTTAGGGTGAGGTAGACAGTTGGGGTGATGGGAGATGGTGGTGAGGTAGTGTTAGCTTTCCAGGAATGCCTGGCACTTGCTGAATCCTCTCAGGGGTCTGAGGAAGACTGGTCTAAGATTGTGAGGGTCCAGATTTGCTCCTCTCCTTTTTTTTCCCAACTGGGCTTGACATCTGCCCTGTTGGAGTTAGGGTGTGATTTTAAGTGGGACTACATGAGGACATGAAGTGGCTATTCTTTATTTTGGAGGTTTAAAAAAAAAAATCAGATGGTATCACTGTATCCTCACTTGTTTATTTTTAAAAAGACTTATTGATTTAGCTTTGTGGGGGGTGGCGCAGAGGGAGGAGAGAATCTCAGGCAGATTCCCCATTAAACTTGGAGCCTGCCTCTGGCTTGATCTCATGGCCCTGAGTTCTTGACCTGAGCTGAAATCAAGAATCTGATGCTTAACTGACTCTGCCACCTAGGTGGCCCCGTGTCATGTCTGGTATTGTGACCAGGTATTTTTCCTGTACGTTTGGATTTTCATTTTCCACTGTTGTGGAACTGTTAGACATTATAGAAGTATTATTCATACTGCCTATAATAGTTACAAGCCATATAAGCATTAGGGTTTTGGTATAGGCTGGTAAACTATTCATGAATTTCTTGTCATCCTTCTCAGACCAAAATTATATTGAGATGATGATGGCAGACTTATCTGCATGCAGTTCTTATCTAGTCTGGCGTATTTTAATTTTTATTCTTTCTAGCTTTCTATCTCTCTCGGCGGTATCATCAAAAAGCAGCACTGTGGGGGCGCCTGGGTGGCTCAGTGGTTAAGCCGCTGCCTTCGGCTCAGGTCGTGATCTCAGGGTCCTGGGATCGAGTCCCGCATCGGGCTCTCTGCTCAGCAGGGAGCCTGCTTCCTCCTCTCTCTCTCTCTCTGCCTGCCTCTCTGCCTACTTGTGATTTCTCTCTGTCAAATAAATAAATAAAATCTTTAAAAAAAAAAAAAAAAAAAAAAAAAAAAAAAAAAAAAAAAAGCAGCACTGTCTGCTTTGAATGTTGCCCTGAAGTATACAGAAAATGAGAGTGCTCTTGAGATCTAATCTAATAACTTTTCTTTTGAAAGTGAGTTATATGACAGTATTGGACTATGGCATAAAGAATATATATAGTACTTAAGTTTCTGCTCTAATGAAAAGGAAAAACATCTCAGTTACTTCTGTACCACTTGAAAGTGAGTTATATTTTCCTTTTCTTCTTTTTTTCTTGTCTTCCCCTATTGACTCTCATGTTGCCATAAGCTATAGGATCTTCCATTTACCGAACATGTATTAGGCCACCAAAAGTTCTATAATGTCACAGTGCAGCTAAATTAGTCAAATATTTGTATTGCAAAAAAAAAGTTCTTTTATTTTAGGTACTCCATACATTATGTCTTTTTTTTTTTTTTTTTCATGACGACAATGTTTTATTTGACAGAAAACCTGATCGTGAGAGAGCTGAGGATTTTGATCACACGAGTCGAGAATCTAACTATTTTGGCCTCTCCCCAGAAGAGCGCAGAGAGAAGCAAGCTATAGAAGAATCTCGTTTACTCTATGAGATTCAGAACAGAGATGAACAGGCCTTCCCAGCCCTTTCCGTATGTATAAGAAGAGATTTTGAATGTTGTTCACAAACCTTTCCTTAATATAGTGTTTATATTAAACTATAGTTTCTAATGATAGACTGGTAATTTTTTTTAAAAAGATTTTATTTATTTATTTATTTGTCAGAGAGAGAGAGAGAGAGAGAGAGGGAGGGAGAACACAAGCAGGCAGAGCAGCAGGCAGAGGCAGAGAGAGAAGCAGGCTCCCTGCTGAGCAAGGAGCCTGATGCGGGACTTGATCCCAGGACCCTGGGATCATGACCTGAGCCGAAGGCAGCAGCTTAACCAACTGAGCCACCCAAGCATCCCTAGACTGGTAATTTTTAAACTGAAAGGTACTTTAAAGATCATGTAGTTGCCCCTCATTTTCATGTTTTTCATGAGGACGATGAGGTTTGAAGATAGTACTTGTTGGCAGAGTTGAGGCAAGTAAATTGGTTAGCTTACTAGTTTAGTATTTTCTCTTGAGCCAAAAAAAATACATATATTTTGTTAGCTAAAGTTATGCAATAGAGGTTCATATTCAGTAACAGGATACGTCTATAAAATCAGGAAACTCTTTTTAGTGTCCTTTACTAAACCCACTAGGACCCAGTTTATAGATATAGAAAGAATTGTCATTCAGGATGTTTGCTGTGAGAGGTGGTAATCCATGTAATCCTGTGGCTTTGCCCTTGCTCTGTGTGTCAGATGGCAGGCCATGATGGATACTTCTCTGATGAAAGAAATGGTGTCTACCCTTGGGTCTCTTAATTCTATGGGGGGAGTCAGAAGGGAAAACTATTCTCATGTAAAATGAGGTAACTAACTCAGTTTGGGGCACTGAGGGCCCCTGTGCCTGCGATCTTTCAAATATTGGTAAGTGTACCAAGTACCACGTGATTCAGAGTGGTGGACACGTTTTCTTAACAGTGGATTAAACAAAATGTAATGCTACCAGGTATACCAGTATAAAATATTAAAGCACTATGTACTCAATTCTCTATCCTCTTACCTCTGTGGAATCCTTTAGAGGTGTGAGATGTTCAGTTGAAACCACTGATCTGGAATAGTAGTTCAGTCTGGCCACAGAGGTTGGAGCTTATGAATTATTGGAAGATGTGCCCAAATCCATGTGCATTATGCTAAGTATATTTGTCTCTATATGATAGATGTTATTTTCCCATAACATAATGTTTAGATAATAAAAAAGTACAAATCATTTACACTTGTATCCTAGCTTTTGTCCTTTTGTTGTTGTTATTGTAAAATATAACTAGTGTATGTGAATGGTAAAAGTGGTAGTGAATGGTAAAAATACCACTAGTGTAATGTGGGAATAAATTGAGATTTTTTGATGGTTATCACACGTAACATTTTTAGACCTGTCTTGGACTTGGTAGTGACTTAGGTCTGTCTTCTAGCAAATTCCTGTCACAGAGGGCTGAGTTCTTCTCAGCTGTGTGCAACTCATAGAGAGCTAGAGAAGGAAAGGACTTTTAGAGATAGTTTAACTTAGAAACCTGACTTGGTCCCTTTGTTTCACCAGTTAGAAGGTTAGATCTCATGCAGAGCTTAAGGGTTTGCTGATGGTCAGCATTTCAGTGAGAAGAATCCTGGTACACTGTATCTGCTAATTTGACTTTGGGTATTTTTTCCATCACAAAGGTCTGGCCCTATAATGGGCTTTTGAAGATTTGTGTGAAGTGTGGTGTCCTTGGTGCAAAGAACACAAGTGTAATAAGTTGGAAGGTGAAGGTTTAGTCAGGGTGGCTTCCTGAAGAAGGGTTATGAAGAAGTCACTCTACTAATTTAGGCTAAAGGTCTGATTGCCTAATATTTTTGACTTATTAATAAGCATATTGCTATAGACTATATAATTAAACAGGAACCCTATGTCCAATTTTTTATAGTTCTGGAAGTATAAAGACATCAGGCTATGAATTTTGATATTTTTAATCAGATATGTGAAAAATAAGATGAATTTTAGGACTTTTGTTCATAACATTTGTGGGTAGATCTTTAAAACAAAGTATTGGATTTTTGTTCATTTTAAGAGCTCGTCAGTCAGTCAGTCAACTTCTCAGAGTAGCAACCCATGTGTCCAGAGAAAATCATCACACGTAAGTGACAGAAAAGGAAGCAGGCGGAGAATGGATACTGAAGAACGGAAAGATAAAGGTATGTTATTTCAGCATTTGAAAGCAGATGCTAGAGCTCTGTGTCTGGTTTAAAGTCATAGGCTGGGAAAGAGCCCTTTCTAAATCATTAAGTAGTGTAACAGGCACATATCTCACTTGCAGAGAAACATTGACACAGGCTAAAAGCATGTTAAATGTTACCCTGAAAACTACATTTTTCATTGACTAAACACAGTTCAAATAGTACTTTAGCCTTTGTCTTCATATTTTGTTGTTCTAACCTCAGACCTATCTACTGGCTGATACTGTCTTTTTTTTAATCTTGACCTGTTACAGACTCTGTTCATGGGCATATTCATTTGGATAAAAAACCTGAGCCAAGCACACTGGAGGTAAATGTTTTAAATAATAATTATATCTCCCTCCCGCCCTAAACATGATAAAATAGCAGGAAGGAGGAGAAGCTGGAGATTATTTCATCATTTCATAACTAAGTATTACAGAAGTAGAAAAGCAGAAAAGTGGGAAAAGATGATGGTACTTGAGAATTCACTCACAAATTATAACCCATATCTTTGTGATGACCTATCTGAATCAGTGGGAAGTAGCTTTTACTTTCCATTATTCTATAGTAGATTGAGATTTTTAAAGATTTTTGAAACCACATTCCCAGTAAAAACTTCCCAGCAGTTTGGTATGATCAAGATGTGCAGGCCAACTTACCTGTTGAAGACCAGATATAATTGAAAAAATACTTAGTCCTGAGAGGGTTCAGTCAGGTACAGGTGGGGTGTATAGGCAACTACGTATACCACTGTATAGGCAGCCTTGATTATTCTAGAATGTGGGTTTTGGGTTTTTTTTTAAGATTTTATTTATTTATTTGATAGAGATCACAAGTAAGCAGAGCAGCCTCTAGAGAGAGAGGGGGAAGGAGGCTCCCTACTGAGCAGAGAGCCTGATGCAGGGCTTGATTCCAGGAACCTGAGATGATGATATGAGCTGAAGGCAGAGGCTTAACCCACTGAGCCATCCAGGTGCTGCCTAGAATGTGGTCTTTGAAATATAAAATTTCATTTTTTTTGTTTCCAAAGAATGTTAGTGATGATAAATGTGCAAGAGTTTCATCACCATCAAAGTCAAAGAAATTAGAGTGCCCACCTGTAGAGCAAGTAAGTGCATTGTTATATTTGACATCTAATGCTTCATTCTCTGGGTTTCTTTCTTTCTTTCTTTCTTTCTTTTTTTTTAAGATTTTATTTATTTATTTGTCAGAGAGAGAGAGCAAGAGTGAGCACAGGCAGACAGAGTGGCAGGCAGAGTCAGAGGGAGAAGCAGGCTCCCTGCGGAGCAAGGAGCCCGATGTGGGACTCGATCCCAGGACGCTGGGATCATGACCTGAGCCGAAGGCAGCTGCTTAACCAACTGAGCCACCCAGGTGTCCCCATTCTCTGGGTTTCTTATGTCTTTAAAAAATGATCTAAAAACAAAATGGGAAGTAGCTTCATAATTTGGGTGTGGTTGTGATTAGTCTATAATTTTTTGTTGTGTATTTAGAATGTTTGCAGTTTCTGTGGATTTTTTGTTGTTGTTTCTAAATAATCCTAAGCCCAGTGTGGGTTTCATACTCAGAACCCTGACATCAACCCCTCATGCTCTACTGACTGAGCCAGCCAGGTGCTTCTGTGGAATGTTAATTTTTATAACCCCATTTTTTGGATCTGGAAGCCATACTTCTGAATTGATCTCGAATAAGTTTGTATTTGGTATCTTGTGTTACCTTTGTGGTGGGTTGGCTTGGCTTGAAAATCAGGTTTTTGAAGGGAAATTACAAATTTCTGCTTTATTTCGAAACTTTAAAGAGTTGTTTGAATCTTTAACAGTTATTTCGTAGAAGGGAGGGAATGATTTTAGAGGTTAGAAAAATAGACACTTAGAAATCAGTACCATCAATTTACAGATGTAATGAAGAAGGAACTTGAGTTCTCTTAGATGTTTTGGTTCTCAGTCTAATATAGGAGTACAATTCTTAGTCTTTCCTTGCTTTTCAGTTAACATCCTTCATGTCATTTGGAGACCAGTTTAGGGTATGTCTTTGTATGAGGAGCAATTGAAAATAACTCATGAATTTCAAAATGATTTCAGTGGCTTTTGCATTCTTTCCTTAAAAGCATAATGTTCAGGTTGTTTTAGAGTTTGTTTTTATCTCTTCCACTGTCTTTTGTGACTTGGTAGGTAATCCCTGGTTAGGATCAAATTTGTTTGTGTGGAATTTTTAGCTACTGTTTTTCTTTCATTTCTAGGATCAGAAAGAACGTTTATATAGAAACTATCGTTATGTAAAAGGTGACTGAGGATACATTTGGTGTTAAAATTAGTGTTAAGCAAAATGAATTCTTGTCTTTTTCCACCCCACCCCACACTCCCCGAAGAAGCCAGCAGAGCACGTGTCTTTGTCAAATCCAGCTCCCCTTCTAGTTTCTCCAGAGGTACATCTTACTCCTGCGGTGCCTTCTTTACCAGCCACTGTGCCAGCCTGGCCAAGTGAACCTACAACTTTTGGACCAACAGGTTAGATAAGAATTAAAAAATTCCTTGAATCAACCAACAAAAGCCTTCCAAGTCAGTGACTTCAAGTTTTTTAAAATTATTATTATTTAATGTTTTATTTTACTTTTTAAAGTAATCTCTACACCCAGCATGGGTTTGAACTCCCAACCTGAAGATCAAGAATTGCATGCTCTATTACCGACTGAGACTGAGCCAGCCAGTCGCCCCAGGGATTTCAAATTCTTCATAGCTTGAACTCAGAGCAGGGGTAGTTGTGCAGAGCCTCACAGGTTTTTTGTGATCCTCTGCTCTGCTTCCAGTGTGAGAGGGCCAGTTTTAGTTTGGTATTCATTTGAGATATACCCTCCAGAATCTCAGGAGGGAGATGTTTGAGCTGGTTGTCTCATTGGTTGCTTTTGTCACCCAGCACTGACACCACAGTTTGCATTTCCCATCCACCGGCTCTGTATACCTCCCCCTGCCTCAGCCATTGGACCTTTTGTCTGGCTCTGTCTTGTTCATGTTTGTAAGAGCTATGAGTAGAAGATAGTGATTCCAAGCTTGTTTCCTGAGCTCATTTCCTTCTTATGTGTCTAAGAAGGTTCTTAGTTGATAAAAGGTACTTCTTTAGGTTTTTTTTATATACTGTTTTATCAGCTATATCAGTTGTACAGCATTTTTTTTTAACCTCTTAGCTTAATGAAACCTTAACATTTGTGAGGAGAAATGGTTTCACCTTTTTATAGTTTGTGCTTCCTTTCTCTCTTTTGTAGGTGTCCCTGCTCAAATTCCTGTTTTGTCAGTGACACAGACTCTGACCACTGGACCTGATTCTGCTGTGTCCCAAGCTCATTTAACACCCTCCCCAGTTCCTGTGTCAATACAGGCAGTTAACCAGCCCTTGATGCCTTTGCCTCAGACATTGAGCCTTTACCAAGACCCACTCTACCCTGGGTTTCCTTACAATGAAAAGGGAGATCGAGCCATTGCACCACCTTATTCACTGTGTCACACTGGGGAGGACCTGCCTAAAGGTGAGATCCTTCTCTAAGTTCCGCTTGATTTTATTTATCAAATACTGATGGGGTTTCAGGGAGAAATATGAATAGAAGTCAGAGGTTATATTACTGAGTAAGCCGAAGAACTGACTTCGAGAAGAAAAGAGATTTGGCTGTCATTTACTTTCTTGTTTCAGCTTTTGTTTGATTAGAATATGTTTTTTCTCTGTTTAGTAACTGTCCCTCCCTTGTGTCTTTTTTTTTTTTTTTTTTTTCCAAAACAGCCTAAAACCATTTTGAATTAAATCTTAATGATGTCACTAAGTAGGTAACCTCAACATTCCTGAGTTTTCTCATCACTGGACTGGGTTTTGAAACTCTTACTGTTCATTCATGAAAAAATGATAAGAAAAGAATTACATAACTATATATACATATATATTTTTTAAGAGATACTATTATTTGACACAATGAGAGAGGGAACATAAGTAGAGGGAGTGGGAGAGGGAGTAGTAGACTTTCCGCTGAGCAAGGAGCCTGACGTGGGGCTCAATCCCAGGATACTAGGATCCTGACCTGAGCTGAATGCAGATGCTTGATAACTGAGCCACCCAGGCACCCAACAATATATATTTAATAAGAATTTTTTTTTAATTTGCTTTTTTTTTTTTTTTCTTAAAGGAATTTCAGTTTGCAAAGTTTGCTAGCTGTAGAAAAATTGAAGAATGTGCTCTGACTGTATGCTCTTTACCTGGATTTTTGTGGCTAATTTTGTTAGTGGTTTGATGCTTGAGTCTGTGGATAACTGGTTAATGTCCAATGAATACCTACTAATCTTTTGTTACTAATAAGTTAGATGTATGTTGATTTTACCCATAAGGCCCAACATTTTTATTTCATAATTTTTAAAACCCCACAGAGTTAAAAATAAGATGAACACCTGAGCTTCCTTCACACAAAAAAATTAACAGATAAAAATCTCAGTTTAAGCCATTTTCGGACTTAGATATTAGCATAGAGAAAGCCTGTTGAGCCTGGAATTCCTCAATAGTAACAGCTTGGTTTTGGTTATATTACAGTTTTTCGTCTATGTTTTATATCACCGGCTACAGAAAACATTTCAGTAGGCAAAATTGTGTTTAGAGCTATATATTGTTTAAGGATAGTGGGCCAGGGGAACCTTTTTGAATGTATAATTTTAATGAGTGATTATTATGTTATTTATTTTTAGATAAGAACATTCTTCGATTCTTCTTTAATCTTGGTGTAAAGGTATTTATATTTTATCATTTTAAAGTTATCTTTAAGTTAATACTGTTTTAAATTGTCAATATTTAAATCTTAACTTTTATCTTGTCAGTGAATAACCTAAGGTTTACCAAAACACATTTTAAGAACTAGGATTTTTCAGTACTGTACAGTTTCTTTTTAGTGGGGGTTGAGGCTCCAGTATTTGCCTGCTTTTCCTTTTAACTGGCAGTGGTTAACTTTGTGAGTATATTCAGGAAATAGTCCCCGTCCCCTGGGCATCCTGGTGAAAAAGCCTTCATTGAGGAATTCTGTGAAAGATCTGGGTTTGAAATTCTGTTCCATCACTGTTTTAGGTGTATATCCCTGGGCAAGTCATTTAATGTATCTTAGCCTAGCGTTTTTCATTTGTGTTATGTGGATAATATTCTTCCATCTGCCTCATTTATTGAGAGGATCAAAGGGAAGAACTTAGGAAAGTTCTGCAGTGGAAGGTGGTGTGTTCACTAGCAGAGCAGAGCTATCCTTTGGGAAGTGGTCAGCCTAGGCTGGAGAACTCTATTTCCTTGTCAGTGGTGGATTATCTCCTGTTTTGGATTAATTTCTATGGGTTTTAGACCATTAAAATATCAAGTGAAGTGCCCTACTGTAGTCTACTGGTAATTTCATCAAAGGTCATTCGGTTAATTTTATTGTCTACAGTATTCATTGTTTGTTTTATATTTAACTAGTTAATGTTGACTTTAGCCAATTGGTTAGTTTGCCAATTAACTGGTAAATTTTTCTTTTTGTTTGGAGTTTAGCTGGCCCTTTGTAGGGGGTAAGATTTGCTTTATTTTCAGTATTTCCCTTCTGACTGGAGGTATAACTTTATTTTTTATCTTATTTTTTTTTAAGATTTTATTTATTTATTTGACACACAGCAAGAGAGGGAACACAAGCAGGGGAGAGAGAGAAGCAGGCTTCCTGCTGAACAGGGAGCCTGACACGGGGCTTTTTCCTGGGACTCGGGGATCATGACCTGAGCCACCCAGGCGCCCCTGGAGGTCTAACTTTCGTCTGTGCAGTTGGAATACTCTTAGGGCTCCTGAACCTGTAGAGGCCTGACATTGGGATCATCTACTTCTATACCATTGTTTTTTTGGTAGAACAGAAAGGTCCAGACCAATTAACTAGTTGACATGGGGTCATGTAATGAGTTAGTGGTAGAGCCAGAACATGAATGTAGGTTAAGCTAGAGAGCCAGTGATTGAGATGTTTATTCAAAGCTGGAGGCTCAAGTACTTGATGGTGGTTGTTTCTGGGACCTGTATCATCCAGAATTGTTTCCATGCAATTATATCCAAAGGATGGAATTAGTGATCCTGATAATCATTGTTTGAGTTCATCATATTGTCTCCTGTCACTTTAATACCAGGACCTTTGGTTGGTTTCAGGATAGGAAAAAAGAATGGAATCTTAGAGCAGTGACTTAATTTTGTAATTCCTTTTCATGTTACATATCACAGTGATGATACAGTTTTGTCAGGTATGGGGAACTTGAAGCACACGTCTGAACTTCTACCCCTCCCCCCTCTTTTGCTAATGTAACTGTTTTTTCTGTCTTTTAGGCATATAGTTGTCCTATGTGGGCCCCGCATTCTTATCTGTACCCTTTGCACCAGGCCTACCTGGCAGCCTGCAGGATGTACCCAAAAGTCTCTGTCCCTGTGTATCCTCCAAATCCTTGGTTCCAGGAAGCTCCTTCTGCTCAAAATGAAAGTGATTGTACCTGTACCGATGCACACTTTCCTATGCAGACTGAGGCCAGTGTTAATGGTCAGATGCCACAGGCAGAGATTGGACCGCCAACATTTTCTTCACCTCTGGTTATCCCTCCATCTCAGGTGTCTGAAAGTCAAGGACCGTTGTCTTACCAGGCTGATATTGAATCTGAAAACCCTGGGCAGCTTCTTCATGCTGAATACGAAGAGTCACTAGGTGGCAAGAACATGTTCCCGCAACCGTCCTTTGGACCGAATCCATTCTTAGGCCCAGTTCCCATTGCACCTCCTTTCTTTCCTCACGTTTGGTATGGGTACCCTTTCCAGGGATTTATAGAAAATCCAGTAATGCGGCAGAATATTGTTCTGCCCTCTGATGAGAAAGAATTGGATCTGCCCCTGGAAAATCTGGATCTGTCTAAAGAATGTGGTTCAGTTTCCACAGTGGATGAGTTTCAGGAGGCCAGAGGTGAAGGTGCACATTCTCTCCCTGAAACAAGTGTAAGCAAGCATGAAGGCCGGGCAGAGCAGGCGTCCCAGACACCCAAGGCAGATATGGCATTGGCTTCCATCCCTCCTGTAGTAGAGGAAAAGGCCCATCTTCCCACTCAGATTCTAAATAGAGAGCGAGAAACTGTGCCTGTTGAACTTGAGCCTAAAAAGACCATTCCAAGTCTGAAAGAAAAATCAGAAAAAGTCAAAGATCCTAAGACTGCTGCTGATGTGGTCAGTGGGGCCAACTCTGTAGACAGCAGAGTGCAAAGACCAAAAGAAGAGAGTTCGGAAGATGAAAACGAAGTGTCTAATATTCTGAGAAGCGGTCGATCCAAGCAGTTTTATAATCAGACTTACGGAGGCAGGAAGTACAAAAGTGATTGGGGCTCTTCTGGTAGAGGAGGATATCAGCATGCAAGAGGTGAGGAGTCCTGGAAAGGGCAGCCAAGCAGAAGCCGAGATGAAGGATATCAGTACCATCGAAATGCCCGAGGACGGCCTTACCGCGGGGATAGGAGGAGATCGGGGATGGGAGATGGCCATCGTGGGCAAAACACTTGATGGTTGTCGCTGTGGTATTTTAGAGCAGAAACCTCTTCTTAAGTGGAATGTTTCTGAAGGCTTTAAGAAAATACATTAAAATAAAACCCAAATTCGAACTATCTCCTCCCCTCCCCCTTGACCCTCACTCCCATCCTGGACAACAGATTTTGGATATGTGTTCAAGGGGCAAGTGAATTCCTGGCATTGCCATTTTTCTTTGTTCACAATCTGTTTATCAGGTAACTGCCCCCATAAAAAGTAGAAAATAAGTTTGTTAAAGTATTTTTTATAAACAGCTTAATATAAAACTTAGATTTAGTGTTTGGTTTTTTTCCTTATATAAGTTTAATTTTAAATGTTGGAAATGTGTGCTTTATAGTGTTTACTAAAGGTGACAAGAAAAATACCATTTGACACACTATAGATTCCAAAACATAACATTGCACCAAATAGAAACATATATTTTATTATGCAATGCCTTAGTCATAAACTGGGCTCAAATAATTCTTAGCCTAAAACACTGTTGTCTTTTGAAATGCTTCCAACCCAAAGGCCTTTCATCTCAATATCTGTCAAACTTGAATAATGTCTTCTCTTTAATATTACACATAAGGCAGCCTATTAACCTGTGTCTTAGAAATGTTGTATATAGTTCTTTTAATATTCATAGGGTATATTTTTGAATTTTGGTGAGTATTTGTTGAACTTGAGATCGCATACAAGACAAGACGTTTAAGAAATAATAGGAAATCTAATGAAATGGCTGTTTCCACCAAGAATTCCTAGCACTGGTGTAAATATCATGGTGCCTACTTGAAAGAAATGTAGATGCTATGCATTTTGAAAATAATCTGCATCTGTTAAAACTGCAGAAGTTTTTTAATGCCACTTTAACACTAATGCACTGACAGATTTAAATATTTTGAGAAGAAATGTTAAAAATTTTTAGCTTGACAGGTTTCTATGGAGTTACTGTGTTTTGTTTTTCTCTTTGCACCATTGGTTATGTGTATCACTTTACATTTGCATGTTCAACTTGTCACTCGCCTGGAACTATTGTACAAAAACAGGATGATTGTGATTTCTAGTTCTTTTCTAGAGGATGCTGCTAGAAACAGGTTGCTTTGCAGTTTATGGCTTGTTTACCCTTTCGGTAACCTAGCTCTTCTGATCCTGCTTCTTTTCCGTCTTTGCAGTATTCACAGAAATTCCCTTTGCATGTTGCACTCTCAGTTGGAGATTTAACTCTGAAGCAACACAGTATTCACGCCTCTGTGTTACTCTATAAAAATAACTGTAGCTTATGGTTCTTATTTGTACATACCAATGTGAAAAATCTACCCTTTTTCTTATGTTCTCTTTTGATCAGGAAGTTTGAGTGCTATGCAAAATAATGTAGTAATTTCTCTTTGCATGCCATGTGTAATATACCTAGCCAAAAATAGATTTTGTTTTTTAAAGGCAAATACAATTCACTTGAATTTGACAAACTGAAGCAGATGAGTTTTCTGGGTTCTTTGATTACCCACAGGAATGTTTGGATGCCAGCTAGGCTCAGTTGAATCTCCACTGTACTGTAATAATGGTTATTTACCTCTGTGTTGTTTTAATTACCTAATGTCTGTGTAACTGCTGATTTAGAAGTGATTAGCATTTAGATGTTTTGTAACATAGGATTTTAGAGAGCACTTTGAAAGATAACATTTTTATTATGATGGTGCTAGGTAAAAATTTGTAAAGATGGATGGGTGTGTAGAAAAAAAATTTGAGGGTACTTGTTGAAGTTTCTTTTGTCACCTTCTAAGCAAGAACAATTGGGGAAGGTACTGCTGAAGCCATTTTGTTTTCTTAGTTAACATCAACAGTTGTTAATGGAATGAGAAGATTGCATAGGGTCCCTCCACTTTCAGCTAATGCTTTTTAGTGTCACATTAGCTTATCTGATAATTTTTATGAAAACACATTTAGATACAATGATCAGATTTAAAAGTTCAATAGAAGTTTGATCTCAGGAGTCCAAAAAAAATTGCTCTTTCCAGTGTCTTTCATTTTATTGACTGAGATTTGAATCTCACTTTCTTCTGGAAATGTCTAAAATGTGGGTAGGGAAGAATACTGTTCATTTCTTCACTGTCACTCTGTCTTACCTCAGTTGAGTAGCAGAATACTCTCTAGTTCCTGCAGGAAATACTGATTTGCTTCCTGTTTCCCAAATCTTACCTCCAGGACATGATGGAAACAGTGCTGAAAGAGAACGTTAGCAGATTATACTTTACGCAGTGACCTCTGGAATAAAAGAACTCTGACTTTTGATAATTAGTTTTAAAATTATTAGTTTTTCATTAAGGTCAGTTTTATTTTTTTTTTTTTCCTTTAGTTTTGTTTTAAATGTATTATTAGTGCAGGGGATTTTGCCTTATGCTGAGGTCAAACTAGGGCCACGCAAGCTTTTGTCCTTCATTTTAACTGAGTCATAAGGTATGTTGACATGAGATATAATGTTTCTATATAAGAGAAAAACAGAAGCTTAGAAGTGAGAATCATTTGTCTTTTGAGTTAGAAATTATGGAAATTCACTGTAATAAGATTACTCACATTTTGAAGAACACAGATGTTAAGAACGACCAAAGCTCACCTGTTCATTTTTGTTAGTTGTTTTTGCTGAACTTGGTCCCTGTCCCTTCCTTTTTAGTATCGTGTGCATTTCTCTTCAAGTCTAGTTTCCTCTCAGTTACATCTTCAGCTCTTGTTCCATGTACTCATTGGCAGTAGGACGCTAGCATCTGTGCAGTCCTCATCTTGTTTCCTGTTAACCCGTATGTTCATTTTCATGGCTGACCTAAATTCAGACCCTGTCTCGACCTGGCAGGAGTAGGTCTTCCCAAACCACGATGTTGATAACAGCTTATTTGATGCAAACTATGTATATTCTTGCAGTGTGTTTCCTTTGTGACTCAAGGTTGAATTAAAATGCCTGTGAACTGCAAACTTGCTTATGATTGACTTGGTGCAATAAAGTTCCTTTCTAACCATTTCTGGTTTAGAAAACATTCAGCCATCCTAGAAACTAGCAATATTTATTTATGCCTCATTTATTTTACCTTTGGTTTTAGATGAGGTAACCTTAGACTTTCACTTATGGGTACTAAGCAAGGTCCATTTTAGTGTAGCTGAAGAGAATGCATATTTGGCTACACAATTTCTGTTTACTGTATTTTGCTTCCTATTTAATGTCTAAGTGTTTTTGTTTAAAATCTTAGTAATGGCTCAGTTCCAGTATGTCAGTTTCAGAAAACTAAGGTTTTGCTACAAGTATCAGCCATTTACTTTCCCACTAATTGGGATTTCCCACTAACTGGGAATTTTTTTCCCCCCTGAGATGTAAGTTTTAGAAAAATCTTAGAAGAGGGGTGGGTGCATGTCTTAATGCTGGGAAACAGCAACTTTGGGGTTGAATTTACTTGAATGGATTAAAAAATTGCATTGTTACAGAGCTAGAAGAAAATTTATGTATGAAAAATGATAATAGCCTTACACTGAGTACAAATAATACTTAAAAGCATGTGAAGATGTGATCATTTGTGATGTTACTTGTAAAAAAAAGTATATATACATATCTTTTGAAGTGTTGAAAGGAAAATAGTACTTTATATTCTTTATCATATCACTTTTTGTAAGTGTTGAATATATTCCTGTTTATTTTTCTATGTTCTGTTTTGTAGCCTTAAGAAGTGTTTCAAACATATC
Source organism: Mustela nigripes (assembly GCF_022355385.1). Classification (NCBI taxonomy): domain Eukaryota; kingdom Metazoa; phylum Chordata; class Mammalia; order Carnivora; family Mustelidae; genus Mustela; species Mustela nigripes. The sequence goes on along the minus strand of NC_081557.1, from coordinate 124,186,656 downwards.
TGAATGTATAAAATAAGAGTAAATGCCCTACATGGTGTGATGCTGCATTATATATAAAACTGTGTGCATATATTAAATTTTGTCTCTTGATTCTGCTTGTGATTCTTTGGTTTCAGGGCTAACCGAGTAATATAGCATATTAATCTTAAGAGGAGTTTTAGTAAGCATCTAAGAACAAGAGATGATTTCCATGGTTTCTATTCAGTCAGAAGACAATTCTAGTATATGCAGCTAAAAATTATGTGGGATGATTTGTAATCTATAGGGTAGGTACGGTTATTTTCCCTACTGAATATATATAAAACTGAGATAGGCCAAGTAGTTTAATTTAACTAAGGGGGTAGCTAATAAGTGGTAGCTCTCAGTGGTTTTAGAACTAGTGCTCTCTACCATTTTTCCAGCATTCACAAAATGAAATGAGATGTGTAGACTAAGAATAATTTACAGATTAAATGATGTTTTTTATTTTATTTTTTATTTTTTTTTTTTTTTAAAGATTTTATTTATTAATTTGACAGAGAGAAATCACAAGTAGACGGAGAGGCAGGCAGAGAGAGAGAGAGAGAGGGAAGCAGGCTCTCCGCTGAGCAGAGAGCCCGATGCGGGACTCGATCCCAGGACTCTGAGATCATGACCCGAGCCGAAGGCAGCGGCTTAACCCACTGAGCCACCCAGGCGCCCCTAAATGATGTTTTTTAAAGTTAGTATTCAGTACAGGCATATTTTATGCTGCTTTGCTTTATTGTCCTTTGCAGATACTAATTTTACAAATACAACATTTGTGACTTGCACTGAGCAAGTCTCTTGATGCCATTTTTTCCAGCATTTGCTCACTCTGTCACATTTTTGGTAATTGCAATATTTCAAGCTGTTTCATTATAATTGTTGGGGTGAACTGATGGTTAGTATCTTTTAGCAATAAAATATATATACATTTTTTTAAAATTGTTATTTATTTATTTGACAGGCAGAGATCACAAGTAGGCAGAGAGGCAGGCAGAGAGAGAGAGGAGGAAGCAGGCTCCCTGCTGAGCAGAGAGCCCGATGCGGGGCTCAATCCCAGGACCCCGGGATCCTGACCCGAGCCAAAGGCAGAGGCTTTAACCCACTGAGCCACCCAGGAGCCCCTATATACATTTTTAAAAAAGATTTTATTTGAGAGAGAGCACAAGCAGAATGAAGGTCAGAGGGAGAAATAGACTCCTGCTGAACAGGGAGCCCAATGTCGGACTCGATCCTGGCACTCCAGGATCATGACCTGAGCAGATGCTTAATGACTGAGCCACCCAGGCGCCCAGCAATAAAATATTTTTAAGTTAAGGTTACGTGTATTGTCTTTAGACATAATGCTATTACTGCACACTTGTAGTGTAAACATTTATATGCAATGGGAAACCAAAGAAATTGATTACCTTAAGATCCACAGTATCGCTGAGGTTTATTTACCTCTATTACTTGTCTAATGAAGAAAGATAAATCATTCAAAAGTTTTACTTGAAAACTGAAGTAGCAGGTACATTTTAGCACTTTGAAAATCCAAGTTCCTTAATGCTGTGTAATCTTATTATATGGACTTTGTCTTAAGAATGGCTTACCCGGGAAGGAGAGCCTGAAAGAAAGGCTTTCTTTTCAGTACAAGTGTTTGGTGGAGGTGATCTGGGAACAGGCGGCAAGCTGGGAATGTTAAGTTGGTGTTAGACATGGAAGCTAGTTGTTTGGGATTGCCCAAGTAGGTGAGTGAAGTATCGCAGAACCTTGGAATGTAGGGAAAGGAAGAGACGGGAAGCATTTCGCTGTTAGGGATGTGAGTGCCACGGTCTTCCCCACGTAGTCAGTAGAGAAGCTGTGGAGTATGAGAAAAGAAGGGTGTCTTGGTAGAGCCCTTTCACGATAGGTCACTTGAAGTGGATGGGATAAAAGGTGAAACCAAGTGACAGAAGTGTTCTGTATAGTTTCCCTTAAAGCTTTCTATAATTAGGGCTTGCTTTCCACTTTGAGTATTTGTTTGTCTAGGGAATAGTATGAGACTACTACAGCAGGAGGTTAAATAGCTTCCTTGCATAAACCTTAAATTTATAAAGCTCTTAAAGTGTGAATCATGCATTCATCAGAATGGCGAAGCTACAAACATTGGTTATAAAAAAGCATTTTTTAGATCTGACTTTATTAGAAGTTGGAGCTTCACATCCCATCTTTTTTTTTTTTTTTTTTTTTTTTTTAAGATTTTACTTATTTATTTGACAGAGGATCACAAGCAGTCAGAGAGGCAGGCAGAGAGAGAGGGGGAAGCAGGCTCCCTGCCCAGCAGAGAGCCTGATGTGGGGCTCAATCCCAGGACCTTGGGATCATGACCTGAGCCAAAGGCAGAGGCTTACCCCACTGAGCCACCCAGGGGCCCCACAAAGCCCATCCTTTTTAAATACATACCATACCTGTGATTTTATTTCCCACTTAAGGAAAAAAAAAACCCTAGATCAAAGATGTAAATACAGATGAACAGTGTGATTCTCATGACCTCCTAGCCCTTTTAATATTTTACTTAACTGTCAGCAAAAATTCTGTGTAGTAAGCTAATTTTTTTTTTTAAATGAAGACTGGCTTTGGACTAACCACCTACTTATGGAGTAGAAAACAACTAGTACACCTAGGGATGTACATATTACTATGTAACTTCTTGCGTTATTTCTTGTGAATTCTGAATTAGAAGTCAGTAAAAGCATTTAAGTCCTTCGTAATTTTATAAGGCATATGTAATTGTTTGGTATATTCACATATTAGGGCCAAAAATGGAGACCAGAAACTGGAGGTACAGACTCTTAAAAGTGGCACAAGACTGCAGCCCGTGAAAAGGGATGGATGGACATGGTTGAGTCTGATTAGCTGAGAACTGTGTAGGTCTGAGCGAGACTAGGGCACATGCAAGGTTGGAGGCTGGAACTAACACATTTGTATTAAAGCTAGGAGCATCCCACTAAATAGGGCAGTCAAAAGAGTGAAAAGTCCCTATACCTAAAAATCCCAAACACTGAGCATGTTACTCTGCAAGCTAAGATGCAAAGTGGCTCCCAGCTGGTGGTAATACACTTGGGTCACCTGGCAGAAGCTCATGTAGAACCTTTGGAGACAGACCTCAGCCAAGGAGGCAAGATTACGTGAACAGGAAACCAGTTTGACTTATGGTAGCCTAAATAAACAGATGCACTTCCCTCTCATGTAAGTCTGAAGGGAAGGGCAGTTGGCAATTAAGCAGTTTATTTTTAAAAAGATTTTATTTATTTATTTGACAGAGAGATCACAAGTAGGCAGAGAGAGAAAGGAGGGAGCAGGCTCCCTGCTGAGCAGAGAGCCCGATGTGGGACTCGATCCCAGGACCCCGAGACCATGACCTGAGCCGAAGGCAGCGGCCTAACCCACTGAGCCACCCAGGCACCCGGCAATTAAGCAGTTTTAATGCGAAGACTAGCAACCTTAGTTGCTTACTTTGAATTTACTAGCTAGATCTGGGTCAACATGGCCATGCCTAGCTGCAAGAGAGATTAGGAAAATACTGTCATGACTAGCTTAGCCCATTTATGATTCACCATCTGGGGCTGGGCACATGCGACCCAGTCAAACTGCAAGGAGGGAGGTGCTGGTGAGTAGGACACAGGGTGGGAAAGAAAACGGGAGTGTTTGGCACACCAAACCTCAGAACTTTCAGAGATAGAACCTCACTAGACATCAATTCACAGACCAAATTATAAACAATTACAGGTTAAGTGGTAGTTCAAAATACTAAAACAGGGGTGTGTGGGTGGCTCAGTCAGATAAACATCGGTCTTCAGCTCATGATCCCAGTCCTGGGATAGAGCCCTACATAGGGCCCTCTCTCTGCCCACCACCCCCTCTGCTTGTGCTGTCAAATCTTAAAACACTAAGACAACAGAATAAAAATTATAAGCTCCTGTATAACTATCTTGATAATTCTACCTGCTCCAGTAAGTGTGGTTTTTGCTTTCTCTGATCCCTACCATGAGTATGTAAAAACCTCAAATTTCTATCTTGAAGGCACAGAAAATTTCCAAGTGCCTGTAGTCATCCTTTTCTATTAATCTCCATGCCCATGCTGATTTCTGCCTCTGACCTTTCATTTATTCTGCCTTTACATTGCAAATTTATCATTTGTTGTTATAGGTACTATTTTTCCTGAGAGCTACCTACTCCTTCACTTAGCCCTTTATGGCTCTCCAATCCAGAAGTTTCTCTTCTGAACCCCTAGGTGTGCATCATATGCCAGACACTGGGTTGAGAGCTTGACATAAATGTATCTAAATGTTAATGGATACCAAAGAAACCATAGAACGAAATGAGTAGTTGATCCAATCTTCCTACTTTCTCTCTAGCAAATAGTTTCATTCTCTACACACAGGAGGCAAACTACATGCCGGATGCCAAAATAGCAGTTATAATAAGCAAGAGATTGGAGACTGGGCTTCAAGATGCTAGAATCTAAAATTATGTTAATATTGCCGTACGTACACTGGTTGAACATAGTACAGATTATCTCTTTATTGAAGATGTAAAAACATAAATGATCTCTAAACAGCTGATACATATAGCATCCAATTCAAAAGGTAATGGTTCTATGTGTAGATCTCAATTTCTTACCTGTTCTTTAACAAAGTTGTTATTCCCCAAAGGCTTATTGTCTTGAGTATCCTTTTGGTATTTTAATATTTTGTATATTTTCATATAAATGATGTGTTAGACTATTTAGAGATACTTATCAATTAGGACATACTGAGCATTCTTTCTAAATGTAATAGCTAACATCTGCACTGTTGGTGTATTTGAGATGGTATTACTGATTTTTATAGAAAACCTTTTTTGTTAGCACAACTGTAAATTCTTATTGCTATTTAAAAATTTAAATCCATATTTTAAAATTTTTCATTTACATGAACAATATCACAACTAATACATATTCTGTCATCAGCAGTTAAGTAGAGCTGTGTTCTTATCACAAGTGTTTTCTCTAGGACAGAATACGGAATCAGTAAGTAAAAACTTTTGTCTTATTTTATTCAATATACTTGAAATAATCATTCACAAATTTAACCTATCTTTAAAAATAGGCCCTACTTATTTTAGTATAATCCCATTTATGTACAAAAGAAACCCTTTACATATTCACACTTAGGTAAGTGCACAGAAAAAAACCATAAAAGGATATATATTATTAAATGCAAACACTGATAACCTTTGGGAGGGTAATGTGAGGAGAGATTGTAACTTTTTATTACATGTATTTCAGTAGGTTTGAGTTTTTCACACAAACATGTATTTATGGATTACTTCTAAAATTATTTTTTTAAAAGGCCTAATGGGGACCAGCTAAACCATATTTTCTGTTCACCGTCTGCATATTAACGCTTGTTTCAAGGAGCTCTAAAGTCTTCAGTAATTTCCAATTCTATTTTGCTTGCCCCATTTACTTAGTAAACTCTTTTCCTCACTTGTAGTATAAGTTAGTTCCAGTTCAGTGCATTAGAAGTGTAAATGAAAGTGGTGTCACACTACAACCCACTGTTCAAACTCAGGAACTCAAAAGATATGGGTAAGTTTTTAGAGCTCTTGCTACATATAGTATCCAAAATTGCCCCCCGCCCCCAATCAAATAGGTTTAGATCATGTCCTCTACATTCAAACATGGAGGTGAGTATATTTGGTACCAAGAGGTACTTTACATTGCTATCTGGGGACTTGTTTGCATTAATGTTGCCTGTAGGAAAGCGGCTTACTCTCCTTGGCTGCCCATTAGAAATCTGTGGAAGTTTAAAATTACATAGATGCTTAGGGCATCAACTCTAAAGATTTTGAGCCTATACTTTTAAAGGAAGCAAATATTCTTTAAAATCCTTTTCCTAAATCTTGATCAGTGATTGTACAATTGTGTAAAGAATGTTACTTTGAGAATTATAGAATATAGAATTTTATGGAATACTAAAACTGAGTAATTCATAGTAAAGTTAGGGTTTTTTCTGGTGGAGGGGGGGAAGGGTGTTGAAATGACTTTTGATATTCAAAAGATATTCAAAAGCACCAAAAACACTGTAAACAATGCTTAAGTTGGGAACATGGCCATTTTCCAAACAGTGGTGTTTTATAGTAGTAGATCCTCTTCCTTTGAAAGTCTCAACACCCTGAAAACCTAGTGCAAAGACTGAAAACAAATAACAAATATAATCCTGATGTTTATTTATCAAATTTCTTTAGTGGAATCTTCGACCGGCTTTTAAAATAAGGGCAGTTTCATTATAGAGGAATATTTGGCAAACACTAAGTACAGAAAGCTTTTTCAAGATTTTTAAAAGGGGGTAACACTGGTCAGCATTTGGTACATGAATTTGATAACACCTACTGAAAATCTTCCCATACATCATGAAAACTTGGGAGGTAATTTGTGTAGCTTGAAATGTCTTCATTTTAGAATGTTATACATAAAAAGGGCCTTATCAAGAACAGAAAAATGCATTTTCTGTGTTCAGACTGTAATTTACAACACAACTGGCTTTTGATGTTACATTAAGTAAATTATACTTCAAGCTCCAGAGTATGTGGGGCATAAAACCTGATTAAAGTTTTATATGACAAAAATCCCAATAAATGTTTCCTTTAAGAAATGGCTTTTCAATATTCTGATTCGGCTTTTCAATATTCTGATTCAGTCTAGTCATCCAAGAAAAAGTAGTTTCCACTCTTCTTTTGTTCTACATCCTAAAAAATAGAGAACAACAAAATCAACACCATTCTCCTGTATGCTGAGGGTAGACGTTCACCCACAGTATTGGTTAGTAGTGTTTACAACAGCACCTCTACAACCACCTCTGCACTCACTGTCTGCATCTGGATATTCCTGGATCCACTAAATCAAAGACAAGACTAGGACCTCTGTTACTTATCCTTACCACCAGAAAACTTCCCTTAGTCCACCTCAAGCAAAGCCCCTTTATATAAAATGCCTTACTTATGTAAAATTTTGCTATATAAAATACTATTTTCAGCTAAACTATTAAATTCCATTTTCATCATTTTGACTTTATTTACTTATTTTTTAAAGATTTTATTTGACAGAGATCACAAATAGGCAGAGAGGCAGGCAGAGAGAGGAGGAAGCAGGCTCCCCACTGAGCAGAGAGCCCGACTCGGGGCTTGATCCCAGGACCCCGGGATCATGAACTGACCCGAAGGCAGAGGCTTTAACCCACTGAGCCACCCAGGCGCCCCTCATCATTTTGACTTTAACAAGCCTCTTGTCCAGAAGGTTAACACTGTCAGTTTGAGAACTATTACACCAAGTGCATATAAAAGTATTTTTTCCCAGTACTGTTCATAGTCTGGCCAGTAATGATCCATCTACCTATCTGCCTAGAGTTTCCTATTTAGGATCAAGGTATGACGACTAAGATGAGTGGGCACAGAGAAATGATGACTAGGTATATCTGGGGCCAGAACCATGGGTTTCTACACAAGAAAAAGACAAATATAACATTTTAACACTTTGGAAGGAATTCTTAGGAAAATTAAGCTGTGCATAAGTGTTGTAGAATTTAATTCCTCTTTTCTACTTAATACGATTTTTAAAACAAAACTTTTCAAGTCAGAACTTGTAACTTCATTATCCTGACCAGACAGTAAAACAATTTTTAAACAAAATACACAGCAAAGTCTAAAGACATCAATACACTGTGTCAGCCTTTTAAGAATACATGATGTGGGGCACCTGGGTGGCTCTGCGGGTTAAAGCCTTTGCCTTCGGCTCAGGTCATGATCTCAGTGTCCTGGGATGGAGCCCTGAATCAGGCTCTCTGCTCAGCAGGGAGCCTGCTTCCCCCTCTCTCTCTGCCGGCCTCTCTGCCTACTTATGATCTCTGTCGAGTAAATAAATAAAATTAAAAAAAAAAAAAAAAAAAAGAATACATGATGTATACTGATTGACCTGGTCTCTGCTTTCTCTAAGGTTATAGTTTACTAGCAAAGCTAGAGTACAAGTATGAAAATAATAAAATCTAGTAAATGCTAGTATTAAGGACAAGAGCTAGAGGGCCATGAAACATAAGCATTTTACATAGGCACCACAGGAGACAAAAATACAGAAATTTTTTTTATAGTTAATTCACTTTTTTTTCCTGAGTGGCCAACAAATTACTGCTTTCTTAAAAAACTATTGCACACACTCCATTAATTGTAGGGGGCATAATAACTTTATATATCACAAAGAAAGGAAAATATTGCCAATTAAACTGACAAAATGTTTTTCCATTGTGTAGAAGTTTATGCTCATTGAAGGAGCGTATTTGGATTTGTAAAATATTTTAATCAGGTGTTGGCTGCTCTGTGTGCAATAGAAGAAAAATAGATAAGAGAAAGTGGTCATGGTTTTCTGTAAAAACTTCCTGGTTATTTTTATTTATTTATTTTTTTAAAAAAGATTTTATTTATTTATTTGACAGAGAGAGATCACAAGTAGGCAGAGAGGCAGGCAGAGAGAGAGAGAGAGGAGGAAACAGGCTCCCTGCTGAGCAGAGAGCCCGATGCAGGACTCGATCCCAGGACCCTGAGATCATGACCTGAGCCAAAGGCAGCGGCTTAACCCACTGAGCCACCCAGGCGCCCTTTCTGAAGATATTTAAAATGGCAATTAAACTCAACACAGGCAGTACAGTAGTGGGGGTACAGCTCCAAGATAACATCAACAGGTCGGAGTTTGTGTAGCAAAAGCAACTGCATCATTATTGCCTACCAGAATGAAGGATACCATCAGATATTCAGGTGAAAAATATGAATCTTAGAATTAACGAAGTGACAATTTTTTTTTTTAATGAAACAGCTTTCCAATATGAAACATTCCTTCCGATTATTTATTGTAAGAAATTATCCATGATTTAAGAGTTTTCCTACCTACCTTAATTGAATTGAGTTTGTTTATTCTTGGCCTATAGTTGTTTGGATCTCTTCTGAATGTAATTTCAAGCTGAGACAAAAATTTATTCATGCCAGCCAAAAGGGTTTGAGGACTAGAGGAAAAATAAGACATCAATTGTGATTAAAATTAATCCCACAAATTTCACTACATTTTGGGATGAAGAGCAGCATGGTTCCCTCATAGTTCCCCAATCATAAGTTCTCTATGTAATAGTATAATCATAGCATATTATAAATTCTATGCTCAGAAGGGTCTTTGCTTGGACTGTTTAGTTTATTTGGCTATATTTGTGTGTAAAACAAACCCAGTTTAAACTATGTTTCTGATCTGGAAAAAGAAACATTTAAGAAATACTACTTTAGAAAAACAAAACTACTGTAGAAAAACAGTAGATTTTTTAGGATTTAAGATTAATTAGGAAATTACAGAATTTCCAATCTGACATTTTCAGGGGAGTAGAGAATCTAATAGAAAAGGTAATATGAACATCAGAAATTGGGCACTGGAGGGAATTTGTACAGCACAAAGGATTATACTTTGTAACTCCTTTTTCAATTTCTATGCTTTATTCATTTTTTTTACCCAAACTAATTCTTAAATCATACTAAACTGCATCATACTTGTGGAACATTTTAAACGTTTTTGTAAATATAAAGGATTGTTGTTTGAATTCAATAAGCTTTCTATAGTCTATGAAACTTCCCTCTCAAAGAAATATGTTAATTATCAATTGGTAAAAACTTTTAAATGAAAACAAAGGAATTTGGGGAAGTTAAGTTCTTTAATTTTTTGGATGAATTATTCAAATAGCAACTCCATTCCTCCCTCTTTAATATCAGAAACATGTTGCAATCACATGAAATTGCTACTTTCATAGGAAAAAGATGGGGGCATATCAGTAATTCTGTATGTTTCAAACTAACATAAGGTTGTAGTATTAAAAAGTATAAAAAAATTCTCATTACACTGATTTGAATGTTAGACTTCTCTATATGACAAATGCTCTCATTTAAGCCAATAAAGAAAAAGAAAAAAGGGGAAATGGTAAAATCATTCATTTTGTCTCTGTTGTAGATCAGTACCAGATATTTGGGATCCACTGTGAGCATTACCACCAGCAGCGTAAGTTGGGCAAATCAAGTAACCTATGAGCATCCTGTTTTCTTTATCTGCTGTATAGCACATCAATGGTTTTCAGGGAATCAAAATCCTAATCTGTTTTGAAAATCCAAATAATGAAGTAGACAGAAATTAACTTGCAGGAAAAAGTGAGCAGCCCAGAGCTCTGCATGCTTATCTCCCTGGGTCAGGAGTTCTAAGGTCTGAACACTAGTTTTTCCAGTCCCAACCAGTATATATTCAACATGAATAATCATGCAAGTCACAATCATTCCTAGAATTACTGGCTACCTCTTTAAAAATTAAAATGGTATGGTAAGTGTTTATAAGCTTAAAGGAAAATTTTGAGTAATAACTTTAAGAGCTTACAAATAGGATTGAATGTTTCAGAAAATAATTTTACCTGTTTGCGACTGTGTTCTTAGATGGAATGCCATCAAAAACGATGACTCGATCTGCTAGATAGGTTGCCATAATGAAGTCATGTTCTACAACAAAGGCTGTCTTCTTAGCATGGAGTATGAAACTAAAATACATGAATTTGAAAATGTTTCCAGTTTTCTGTTACCAACTATTCAAATGCTGTAGTAAGCACTGTTGTATGCCAGTGCACATAATTAAAACTAATACTCTTACTGGCAGGACATTACCGTTTGACAACTCGAGCTGCCATCAATCTTTGCTCAGAATCCAAATACGCAGATGGTTCATCAATTAAATAGACATCAGCAGGCTTGCCCAGACAAAGTGCCAATGCCACTCGCTGCAGTTCACCACCAGATAACGTCTGCACCTATTTGGAGAAGAAGTTTAGCAAACTATGTAGAGACATACAAAGTTTAAAATACAATAAAAATCAGAGTATGTACTTCTTGATCGATGATGTTTTCAATCTGCAGAGGCTTCATCACATCGGTCACGAATTGTGGATGAGTGTAAGCATCTCTTATCTTCTCATGTAGCAACTGTCGAACACTTCCCTGTTTTTAGTGAGAAAAGTATTGAACTTTTATTTCAGTACAGAACTCCTCTGATGATCAATCTAAGCTCCAGAGCCAAAAAAATATATCAATTTGCCACCCACAGATATATTTTTATGCTTATTCATCATCTATAGCATGTTCTGAAATTTTTATGTTAAAAACCCATCATGTCCAATAATTTAAAAAAGCATCTTAAAATCTGAAAGTAGAAAATGATGACTGTTTCAAGAAAGATTATCATTTGAGAATAGGAATAATTCTCAAGGTCAGCATGGGTATCAAGTACCCTCTGGCAATCAGAAAGATAACACAAAATGCCTAACATGATGGGGATGAATCTTAAGATGTCCTGTGCTTGTTGTTTTAGAAGAGGGCGGAGTCTGAGAACTTAGAAGCTAAGCTTATATAAAGTATCAAAAATAAAATTCTTATTGTAAGCTATCTCAAATAGGCCTGACAAAGTGGTACTGAGTACAAGTACCATAGTCCCAATTTCATGGATATACCACACTGTTTACCCATTCATCAGTTAATAGACATTGAGATGGTTTTCCACTTTCTGACTATTATGAATAATGCATTTGTGTGCAAATTTTTGTGTTGAGAAAGGTCTTCATTTCTCCTGGGTATGTGTAATTAGGAGTGGAAATGCTGGTTCATATGTAACTCTATGCTAATCATATGAGGAACTGTCAAGTTTTTTTTAAAGTGGCTCTTATACCATAACATCTTGCATTCCCATCAGCAATGCATGAGGTTTCAGTTTATCCATACTTTTACCAATACTTATTACTGTCTTTTTAAGTCATCCTAGGGGGTATGTAGTATCTCACTGTAGTTTTACTTGCACTTTCCTAATAACTGATGGTGCTGAGCATCTTTACATGCTTATTTGGACATTTGTACATTTTCTTTGAAAAAAATGACTATTCATTTTTTGATCCATTTTTAAACTGAGTTCTAACAGTTCTTTATATATTCTGGATATAAGTACCTTATTATTCAATAATTTGCAAGAGTATTCTCTTATCTTGTAGGTGGCCTTTTAGTTTTTTGCTCATGTTATATGCAGCATAAAACACATATTAAATGTCAGGTTTTTTGTCTGTTTGTTTTTTTCTTAAGTAAGCTCTACACCCAACAAGAGGCTTGAAATCATGGCCTCAAGATAAAGACTAACATGTTCTACTGACTGAGCCAGCCAGATGCCCCCACATTAGTAGGTTTTTATTTTGGAAAAAGATGTCAAAGAGATTTTAGAAGCATTTCCTAACACTGGAATCAAGGACTGACATCTTGATGCTACTCTTTAGCCACTTTTGGTAAAACTATACAGAAAATAATCTAAAAAATTTTGATACAGTGAAAGATTAAAACTCTGTGTGTGTGTGTGTGTATAAACTTTCCTTTAATAATCAAATAACAGAATTGTTACTCACAGTTGATTTGGGACTGATTTTCTGTGGCTTATAACTGACATTTAGAACCGGCACTTCTCCTGTAAAATAATGCAAATAAAGAAGACACTAAGAATTACCCATATCTTCAAAGTTTCCGATGTGTATGACAGAGTAAAAACAGTCAACAATATACAACAGTACCTCCTTCATCAGGCTTAAGTCTTCCAGCAAGCATTCTGATAAATGTTGTTTTACCAGTACCTGCCAACACAACATACAACAAACAGACTTGAAAAATGGTTCACATTTATAGTAAGTCACTATGTACACTCTTGGGTTTTAATAAGAAATTAGTTTTAAAGATATATAATAACATTACCAAATTCTGAAGGTTATACAGAAAAATACTCAAAGCTTTCACGAATCACTTTGAATGTATCAACTGAAACTAAATGGGAAGATATAATAGACTAATAAATCTTATTAATAACCATTTTAATAAATGGTAGATCTATGAAATACAAGTCTTGGGTTAGTTTTTGAAATAATTCTTTAACTAAAATACCAACACACTTTATTGTTAAGGGGTATAGTATTGTTATGATTGAGTTATCCTTTTAAGTCCGTTATATGAAATACTTAGTCAAATGCAAGCCAGTTCAAATTTCCTCCATCAGTTAATGACTGATACATTGCAAAATCCTCCCAGGGAATTTCTAGAGATTTTTTTTTTTTTTTTTTTTTTTTATTTAAAGATTTTTTTATTTATTTATTTGACAGAGAGAGATCACAAGTAGGCAGAGAGGCAGGCAGAGAGAGAGGAGGAAGCAGGCTCCCCGCCGAGCAGAGAGCCCGATGCGGGCCTCGATCCCAGGACCCTGAGATCATGACCCGAGCCGAAGGCAGCAGCTCAACCCACTGAGCCACCCAGGCGCCCAATTTCTAGAGATTTATAAGCTCTAAGTATACAATTAAAATCTTGTGGGTTTTTTTTTTTTTTTTAACTCCTTCGAATCTTGAAAGCAATACAAGACTTTTTGTACTCAAATTCAACTCACAGCTCTATTTATGACAGCAATGTAATACTGAGAATTTAGGTCATAAAACTATTTACAAAGATGAGCCTGAATTTAAAATGAGAGCTCAAATGGAGAAATGTCAAGAAAAAACTAGATTGTTTTTGGATTATCTATTTTGTCCTATCAATTTATACAGAGAAAAACTAGCTTGGTAAAAAAAAAAATCTTATTTTCACCACAGGTTATGAAACAAAATACGTAAAATATAAACTTGATTGAATGACAATATTAAATCGTACAAAATCACAAAATGTGAACTACACTGAAAAATGTATGGGTTGAGCATAGATCCCAGACCTACAATTGAGTCAGTTTTTCATGAAGTAGCTAAAACTAAGTTACTGGATAAACAGAATAGACTTTCTTTCCTTTTTTTTACTTCTTTTAAAGATTTTATTTATTTGACAGAGATCATAAGCAGGCAGACAGAGAGAGGGAAGCAGGCTCCCTGCTGAGCAGAGAGCCTGATGCAGGGTTCAATTCCAGGACCCCGAGATCACGACCCAAGCCAAAGGCAGAGGCTTAACCCACTGAACCCCCCCAGGCTCCCCACAGAACAGACTTTCAAATAAAGTGAGTTAAGAAAAACTTACCATTTTCCCCCAACATCACCATGATTTCAGAATCTGTAAACTCTCCGGCTACAATTGCTAGCTCAAACTCTCCCATCTTTTTCTTCATTCCAGGATATTTATACATACACATCTTTTTAACTTCTTCTTCATTTGCTGTCTCAGCCACTTTAAAAACAAGTGATGCATCTCTGAATCTCAAGTTTTCTGTCGGAACGTAGCCATCCAAAAAAATGTTTATGCCTGTTGGAGTCAATGACAACAGATTAGTAAAGATTAGTAAAGATCAAGTAAAGACTAGTTTTTCTCCACAGCAAGAAATTATCACATAAAAGCAAAACCCTAGGTTCTCTTGGGAGCAATCTAAGCACAGATTTCAAAATTTTGTGGATTTGTGGTAACATGCAGTGATACCATGGTGTTTTATGTATCTAATGCAAGTTGAAATAACCTATGCATATATATTTGTCTATATACACAAAGCATATCTCTTATGATGTGACTTATGTAAGGTTTTTTTTCCATTAGGTTTTATGCAAAAGAATATGGTGGCATTTCTGCTGTATTTTTAAATCACAACTTCTAATTTCTCTGAAAAAAAAAAATGACAGTTAAAAATGGAATATTTTCAGACATAAAATGATATAATTTGGGGAATAATTCTTTAAATAAAGTTATGAGTATGCATTTTCACATGAGATCTAGATACCACAAACAGAAGTTATAATATATACTGCATTTTTTCAAATTAATTTTGCAGGTTTGTAATATATTTACAAGCTTCATTTAACGAACAGACTTCATTTAACCTTTTTTTTTGGCTTCACTGTACAAAAATAAACACTTTTTTTTCCTAAAGCTTTTATTTATTTATTTGACAAAGAGATCACAAGTAGGCAGAGAGAGAGAGAGGGGGGAGCAGGCTCCCTGCTGATCCCAGGGCCCTGAGATCATGACCTGAGCCAAAGGCAGAAGCTCAACCCACTGAGCCACCTAGGCACCCCAACACTATTATTTAAACATCTTTTAGTAAAAGAAAGAAAACATACTATACATGAGGATCCCTCCAAACTGTTAAGATCCACAACGGCAGACACAGAAATGAAAAAGTGGGTTATTTGGGAAAATGAAAAGATCTGTTTTCACTGTTTCCTATATTTAAGATAATAAGAGAAAGACAGTAGCTCAAGCCTGGAAGATCTTGAAAGAAAGCCTAGGCGGTTACTCATATCCTCTAGAATTGAGAGCCATTATCAGGGGGGTCTACAGCCTCAGCCTAGAACACAGGTATTCCAGTATTTGCTGAAAGAACGAATGAAAGATCTTGCCAAAAGTCAGAGTGGTTTTTTTTTTATCTTAAAACTAAAGATTATAAATGTGAGGATAAAAAAATTAAAACCAAAAATTAAATAGGAATATAAATTTGAAGGAAATCTTAGTGGCCACTTAATCCAGATACTTAATTTATCAGATAAGGGAACAGAGGCTCAGAAAAGTGTGACTGTGCAAAAAAACATCAACAAACCAGCCTTTCCATTTCCACTGCAATGTCTATCTTGTCAATTTAAGACAGTTCAAGCCATAACTGCCTTTACAGTTATACAGTTCAGAGAAAGCTTTTACACACATATATATGGCATCAATTTCAGTATTCACAGAAAGCAGAAAATAAGTTCTAATTTACTTGGATTGTTTTAACAGATGGGGAACTTCAAAAACTTCACCAGGAACCATTTCCTAAAATGGTATAGCTTTTAGACATGGCATTTATAACCAGAATTGTGAAGAGTGAATGCCACCTGCTTATGTCATTATCAACACAATTCTAGACCTACTCCATGGTGTAGAGTCGGTACTCAATAAGTACTTGCTAAATTGAGCAGAATAAAAAATTAATAACTTTTTAATATCAGTTGTGAGATTGCCCAGTTTTCTTTCCAGTAGTCTGTCTCTTAAGAAAACTGGGCAATCTCACAACTTTTTCCTTAACATATGCATATATTTATATCAAATGTACACATAGATAAGTGACAGCAATTCCTTCATCTTATCTTAATCTAAAAACTTTATGTACTTTTTATAAACTAAAAAGCTACCACTACCTTTTTATGCAAAGTGCATGTTATAATATAAATTCCTTTTTTCCAAAGTTTCTTAGGTATCTCAAAAGTTATCTCTTTGAAGAGATCACTTTAAAAAAAAAAAAAGAGCCTGCTCAACCTAAAGACTACATGAGTAATTCCTCTTGTAAAATATGGTATTTTTTCGAAGTATGACATAGGTAGTCCATTTGGGTGTTCCTAATTATTCTAGACTGACAGCTGAAGGCACACCTAAGAAAGATGAAATATAAAGTAAAAGAGGAAGAAGAAATCAGTGGAAGGAAATGGCAAAGAAATTAAAAGGAAAAAGGCATACTAGGTAGAGAATGCACTGACATTTGTTTCAGGGGATACTGAGTAGTAGGTTAGTTTTTACTTTTGCCTAACTTGATTAGGTAGAGAAGAGATATGGAAAAGAGAGGCCAGACAGTCCCTCTTTCTTGAAAGTAGAAAGAATAAATAAAACTATACTTACGAAGCTATTTTACTATCTTATTTTAAGAATACTTACTAAACTACCTTATTAGGCCTTTTACAAACTTAAGATACAGATTACAGATAAATTTGAAACATGAAAACAAGATGAGCACTAAATAAATTTTAAGTTTCACTACTGGTATCGGGCTTTCGAAGATAAAGATGACAAATACCACAATGAAGCTGTAGAAGCCAAAATATAATAACTTTTAAGACTGCAAAGAGTGAAACTGAGAAAACATTTCTACCCCCTGACAGAAAATTCTCCAAAATGAAATGTTGTGAATAATAACTAATGGCTGCAACCTCATATATATACATTCTGTTGAGTGATTAAATTCCATTAAGACTGAAGTCTGGGATAAATATTAGAGTAACATATAACTACTTAATATCAACAATAATACATTTTCTAAGCATTAGAGTTAAAGAATACAGCATTGTGGAAATAGTTTTTCAAGTTACCTTCTCTTACACTAAAAGGCATAGTGACAACACCATAAGCACTTGGTACGCCATATAAACAGCAGATGAAGTCAGAGAGATAGTCTAATACACTTAGATCATGCTCCACCACAATGATATATCTGCAAATCAATATAGATTTTTATTTTTAAATGTAACATAACATATAATGAAATTAAAATTATATTTAATTACATTTAAATTCTTAGAACAGTATAAATGTCAGGAAAACAGACATGTTAAAAAAAATTAAATGCAGAGACCATATTAAGTAAAGCCTTAAAACATTTTCTTTAAAATAAGACTCATTATCAGTCTTCTGTTTTAAATTATTTTCCTAAACTAAAAGGAAGGGGAAAAAAAATAATAGGAAACAATTTATGGATACATGAAATAAATGTGTTTCGCCAATAAAGAACACATTTTTAAATAATGTGTTTATTTAACACTTTGGCAAGCCGAAACAATTACAATAGACTTAAATCTGATGTAGCCTAAACTCTTGACTATGCTATTCGTCTTACCGATTAAGCCCTTCTAGTTGTCCTGTCCCACATGCTAGCTGCATTAGGAGATGCAGAGAACAGGATGACAGAAAGCTTAACTGGAGAATTTTCAAATTAGTTGGGAAAAACAAGGGATAGACACAAAACATTACCAAAAAAAGTATACACCCAAGCATGTTCTCTAGATACAAAGTCTAGTGAAGGTCGGAAAGGAAAAAGGTGTATACTGCAGGCCTATGTAAGTGGGATGGGATAGGATGTGACTTTTGAAGTGGTAGGGAACAGTACTGCTAGTGTACAAACTATCAGGCAAATAAAAGTCATGACACTTTTATGCAGCATTTTATTCCTATTTGAGTTAGTTTAAAATGTTAAAAAAGCAATGTCCTACATACATCTCAAATTCCAACTTGTTTCCTACACAAGTAAAAATTTTCCACATTTGCATTAATTGAGTCATTACTCCTGTTTTTAAAAAAAAAAGCACTAATTTTATTCCCAATGATAAACTGTTTAAATTCTCAAGTCTGTCAACTCTTTCTCAACAATGTCTCATGTATTATGTATTCATTTTGTTCCTTTCTTTTTCTGCCTAAACCCTTGCTCAGGCTCTCAAATCAATATTGCTATGGACTTTTAACAAACCTCATTTTTTTCAGGTTCCCAGATATGGCTCTCAGTTGCAAATAAAACAAATTAACATACTAAGACTTTCTTTCAAGAGTTTCCAAAACTTCAGGTACTACTTCTTAGTATTAGGCACACTAAAAAATGGATCTTTGTTTACGGAATAATCTACTTTTCCATTTCTGTGTGTCTAAGGACTGTTTCTTATCGTAAATGGTCTTCTGTTTAAATCTTCACCTGCTGAAATCTTACTCAACCCTGTAAGGTCCATCACAATTCTACCTACTGTATAACCTCCTAATATGCAAATGAGCTTTCCGCAACTCTTGAAACTTTCTCACTCTGAACTGTTATTTGGATTTTACTATTTTTGAGTATTTCTACAACTTGTTCCTAAATTTTATGAAGTGAGACTACATAGTATATTTTAGTACCTCTATGATTTTTAGTCTTGTGATATGTACCAAAGTGATGTTTAATAAAGTTACTGAATGACGAAGAACTTGGATTTATGCTAAATTGGCAATGGGGAAAAATGTTCAGTTCTTTTTTTTTTTTTTTTTTTAAGATTTTATGTATTTATTTGTCAGAAAAAGAGAGGGAGAGCGAGCGAGAAAGAGCGTGAGAGTGCATAAGCAGGCAGAGTGGCAGGCAGAGGAGGAGAGAAGCAGGCTTCCTGCTGGGCAAGGAGCCCGATGAGGGACTTGATCCTGGTACCCTGGGATCATGACCTGAGCCAAAGGCAGCAGCTTAACCAACTGAGCCACCCAGGCATCCCAAATGTTCAGTTCTTAAATAGAATTGTCCAGTAGAACTTCCTATGGTTATGAAATGTTCTAGTGTTGTTTGACTGAGGGAATGAATTTTTAATTTCAATTAAAATTAAAATGGCAACATATGGCTAGAAGATGCAGCACAGGTGTAGAATAAGAGAATAAGAAAAAAGCATCATTTTAGATTAATATGGCAAGAAGAAAGAACCACAGACTTTTTAAAGGAAGCTATCATAGCAATTTAGGTATCAGGTGGTAAAAAGAATGAAAAAAAAATGGACAAATTTAATTATGAAAAGAAAATATTAAAAGGAAATGTCTTCGGGGTGCTGGGTGGCTCAGTTGGTTAAGCGTCAGCCTTCAGCTCATGTCATGATCCCAGGGTCCTGGGACCGAGCCTGGCAGCTGACTCCCAGCTCAGCGGAGAGTCTACTTCCTTTCCCACTCCCCACTCGCCCTGCTTGTACTCTCTTTCTCTCTGTCAAATAAATAGGTAAGTAAAAAAAAAAAAAAAAAAAAAAAAAAGGAAAGAAATCGTTCCTACCACATTGGTAAGAAGCATCAATAAAAAGGGCAAATCACACAAGTGAGCCAATACTCACCCTAGATTGGTATCTTTGTTGGCAATGTTGGCAATGTTCCGTTATTTGGAATAACTGTCTACATTTTACCATTAAAATTTCACAACTCAGTTTAAGGCAGCATAGTATCGTATAGAGGCTTTTAATTTGCATTGAAAAGAAAAAAACTAGGTCAAAGCTTCTGATATCGCTACCTTTAAGTGGAACTTACAGAGAGGTCAAAAATGTAAAAAAGATTTAAGTGAGCCACTCCATTTTCTGAGGGTTTGGAAAGAAAATCTGCAGCATAGAGAATCTAAGCTGTGAAATTCCTACAATTAATTTTGGGTCACCTGTTGGTTTTTAATTTTACCAAAGATGTTCTCGGAGGTCAAATGCTAAAAAATCCTGTGTAGTAGTGTCCTTTCTCCAATTTCTCCAATCCATGCTCTATTTCTTGTTTTAAGGATATGATCTCTGAAATCTTTTTATAGCATTAAGACTTTGCCTTGACATGTCAAAGAATTTCAGGATGCATATATTTGTCATTTTTTTTTCATGAATCTATCACGAAGAGATTTTTTTTTTTTTTAAAGATTTTATTTATTTGTCAGAGAGAGCGAGCGAGAGCGAGCACAGGCAGAGTAGAAGGCAGAGTCAGACGGAGAAGCAGGCTCCCTGCGGAGCAAGGAGCCCGATATGGGACTCGATCCCAGGACGCTGGGATCATGACCTGAGCCGAAGGCAGCTGCTTAACCAACTGAGCCACCCAGGCGTCCCACGAAGAGATTATTTTAACCCTTTATCTATAAATAACATCCAAGACAGCTGTGAAAAAAAATGTTTAACTCAATCATTCTCTTCACTTAGTCAATCTAATTTGTTTTGACATGTTAGCCTATTACAATTATGGCTAGCACCCTCTAAAAATACAGCACTGAAAATGCCTTAACACATATTTTTTTAAGATTTTATTAATTTATTTGAGAGACAGAACACATATGAGCAGGGATAGGGACAGAGGGGGAGAATCCCAAGCAGACTCTGCTAAGCATGGAGCCTGATGCAGTCCCACGACCCTGAGATCATGACCTGAGCCAAAACCAAGAGTCAGACGTTTAATCGACTGAGCCACCCAGCTGCTCCCTGAACATTTACATATTAAGATATATGTCACCTGGATGTAAATCACTTTCCTTTCAGTTCTTTTTATTATGGTTAGGATGTTATGTGATATTTAAAAGAAAATTATGTGTGAAAAGAGGTATTATTCAAGATTTTCATAATAAAGGGACATAAAAGTATTTTATAAAAAGGGGCTAGGGTTGAGAATCACTGATTTTACTGCCTGTATATTCTTTTTTCTTTTTTAAAGATTTTATTTATTTATCTGACAGAGATCACAGGTAGGCAGAGAGAGAGGAAGGGAAGCAGGCTCCCCACTGAGCAGAGAGCCCGATGTGGGGCTCGATCCAAGGACCCTGGGATCATGACCCGAGCCGAAGGTAGAAGCTTTAACCCACTGAGCCACCCAGGTACCCCTGTATATTCTTTTCTTTATCAATTGTTAAGTGTTTGAATACTAGGACTTACATGTTATATTCTTATATTCCTCAAAGAATCTATCATAATGTCCAGGCCTACATATAAAGTATAAATTACAGCTACTATTTGGCACAATTAACACTCTCTTTATCACTGATAAATTTTAAGTTTCATTTCAAAGTATGTATGGGGATCATTTGTACCTTTAGCCATGACCTTGCTATGGCTTAATTTTTCAGACTCCTATTAAAATATATGTAAACAGTCTTCTCATTCCATTCTCTAAACCTCCCTTCTGAACTACATCAGAGTTCAATCCCATTCTCAATCTGCTGCATTCTGAACTTGCACAGATCAACTTTTTAGTTTCTAATGATCTTTTCTGCTGTTCCTAACCTGTCTGAGCTGTCCAATGAGTTGTCTTTTTTTTTAAGATTTTATTTATTTGAGAGAGAGACACACACAGGGAGAGCAGAACATAAGCAGAGGGAGAAGCAGGCTTCCTGTCAAGCAGGGAGCCCAATGTGGGGCTTGATCCTATGACCCTGGGATCATGGCCTGAGCTGAAGGCAGCTGCTTAACAACTGAGCCACCCAGGTACCCCTGTCCAGTGAGTTTTTAATATCACAGTTGTACTTCCAACTTCTAAATCTGTTTGAGTTTTTTGAACATTTACCTATTTCCTTTTTGTGATACCATATTTTAGTGATTTTATATCCTTTTATATTTTAAATACTGTTTTATAGTTTCTTTGAGAATATCACCTGAGACATTCCTGAAGGTCTAATCCTATTGTCTGTTTTGTCTACCAATTAATTTTCAGATGGTTTCCCATTATTAGGATCACAAGTCTTTTCTTGTAGAAACCCTGGATGACTAGGATTGAGGGCACATCCCTACAATGTGGTTTTATACTTGCTTCTGCTAAGTATCCACAAGAGTAAAGATTCTAGGATGCTCTTTCTATGTTACTTTCTTACTATGAAGAGTTTAAACTCCCCTGATTATATAAATTTTAATTCCATAACCATGTGAACTGCTGGTCAATGAATATATTTGAAGGGGAGACACCCCTCCACTCTCAATGAGCTCAGTGAGTGAGATAGGCTTCCGTGACATCTTCATGTGCTTGTGTTTTGCTGACAAAGCAGTTTTTTTTTTTTTTTAAAGATTTTATTTATTTATTTGACAGACAGAGATTACAAGTAGGCAAAGAGGCAGGCAGAGAGAGAGAGGAGGAAGAAGGCTTCCTGCTGAGCAGAGAGCCCAATGTGGGGCTCAATCCCAGGACCCTGGGATCATGACCTGAGCCAAAGGCAGAGGCTAACCCACTGAGCCACCCAGGCGCCCCGATAAAGCAGTTCTTCGAAAGTCCTGGCATTTTATATGTGACAATCTAATATACAAGGCTTTGTTTCCTATTCTTGAGTGGTTGCTAATTACATTAATTACAACAGAGGCTATTAATGTTATTACAGATAGGCAACATTCCTCAAGAAACCTATATCTTGGTCTCTTCTCTTTAACTTCATTCTCTCTTTGGTTTTGACCCTAGGGATTTCTCCTGCATTCTTATATTGGCTGTGTGTTACATCAGTCACTGAGAGAAAGAGGCATACATTCTTTTTCTACACAGAAAAAGATCTGTGGGTTTTGTCAACAGCTTTGCCATGTTGTAAATCTGTAAACCTACAACAGATAACTACCATTTCTGACATTAAACTTCTTCATTTACAAAATGGGAATACCACCTAAGAGTCTAACACACAAGACTACTATGAGGCTCAAAGGAGAGAATGCATTTCTCTCTGCAGAAATTCTGCAGTTTACAGAAATACCCCATAAACCAAAGGTGTTGTGATTATTTAACAGGTTAAGAACCCTTTGGAGTTCAGTAAGACCTAAAACAACCAGAGTTACTCTGGTGATCCTTATAATGTTCTAAATTTTGTGTGTTTGAGTGACTTAATCCATTTGAGGATCTGGTAAAAGCTAATGATTTGCCTCCTAGAAATACATACATGGACACCAGAACTTTCATACCATTTCAGTGTATCCCTAGGCTACCTGGAGACAGGCATAGTAGTAAATAAATCTAGCATTAAGACCCTCTGTTCTAGATAGAAGAAGGTAATTTCAAGTGGTAGCTCTAAATAACTGAAAGAGAAAACATACAAATGTATATGACACTGATGATCTCACTGATGATCTTCAGAAAACTGTACAACTCCCTAATTAAAATAATATAGACATATATCAAATCTGTACTTACCTATCTGGATTTATTAGTGATCGTATAGTGATAGCAGCCTTTAAACGCTGCTTGACATCTAGGTAACTAGAAGGTTCATCAAACATGAAACTATGGAAAAGAAAAGCAAATATAGTAATTTGCAAGACAAATATAATGCTCTCTTACATGCCATTTTAAATCCCTGTAATATAGTTTCTGATTAACAACAATCCCCTCTTACACTAATGAGGAGTCCACTGCATAAGGGTAAGAACTTCTGTACTCTGTTCAGAAGTAAAAAGATGAAAAAAAATTATGAAAGCAGGGCTGCATATCAAGCTGAGGAGAGTGCTTAGGATAACTTAAAAATTATTATCTCTTCATGAAAAATATTCTGATATAGTCTGAAGTAATTCAGACAGGTTTCTCTTGATGAGCTGAAGTCAGATGCATTAAAAAAAAGTAAGAGTTTTTGAAAAGCAGGGCACCACAGAGAATTATAGAATACTCTGGGGAAAAGAAGGACTCTGCATTGGATGCCAGAGCAGAAATGTGGAAAAAGATGGGAGCAAAAAATATCTCGGAGAAGAGGTGTACCGGAAAGTAGGAAGGAAACGTCTTCCTTTTTTTCTCTCACATGGCATTCCACTCTTTTAGGGTAACTTAAAAGACCTCATATTCTACTTGAGATTATTAAAAAAAAAAAAAAAAAAATCCTTTCATGTATAGAGTTTAAACAATAAGCAACTAGTTATATTTAAAAAGTGCTGCAATCCATAAGTTGTAAAGTACTCATCTTAAATAAATGAGTTATTGTCCCCTTGCGGGAAAAACAGGAATGGGCGGGCAACTGATGCATTAACTGTTACAATATCCTATCTCAAAAGGAGAACCTGAAATACTATTCTGTTAATTTCTCTCAAAAGCACTGTTTTATTAGCAGTATCACAAATAAAAACTCTAAAATAAGGATTAAGATATACAAAAGGTATAAAGCAACCTACATATCAGCTTTCTGTATGCAAACGACAGCACACGCAAATCTCTGCAACTCTCCTCCTGAAAGGTCTTCAACATTTCGTTCTTTTAGATGGGTTAAATCTACAAAGAACATAGCATTGTGTTCAATGTTGAAGTTTTATTTTACCTCTTCTTGGCAAAACGTATACTATACATCATTCTGGGTGTGAATGATGTCTCAGTTGTAAACTGCGTTAACACAGAATGTAAATATGAAAATTACTAAAAAATTTTCCCATTAATTTCAGCAATCCATATAAAAGATATCTGTCTTTATGAGGTAAGTTCAGGGCCTATTAAAACATATACACAAAATAAACACTTACCAAGCTGCTGACATACAATTGCTTGTGTCTTTGTTTCATCCTTTCGGTCCAAAATAGACCCCACTGTCCCCTGTCACAATATACCGGAAATAGTTAACTACTTTTCTTCAATATTCAAATGAGTTACTAAGTAAAACAAGTTTAGTCTAAGACATTTTTGATACGTCTACAAATATGCATAATACATAAATTCCTCTAAAAGTAACTGACCTTTGCAGCCTTGGGTATCTGGTCTACATACTGAGGTTTGATAATGGCTTTTAAGTCATCTTCTAGAATCTTGGTAAAGTAATTTTGCAATTCAGATCCACGGAAGTAAGTCAAAATTTCTTGCCAATCAGGGGGATCCTAGAAATATAATTATCTGAATTTAGTAATACACAATAATGCAAAAAGGATGACTTTACAGTTGACTTCTGAACAATATGTGTGAATTTTTTTGATAATTACAGTAAAGTACTGTAAATGTTTCTTCTCTTCCTTATGATTTACTCAATAACATCTTTTCTCTAGCAGACTTTACCATAAGGATACAATAATAACACATATGTGAAATAAGTAATTAATTGTTCTTGCTAAGGCTTCTGGTTGACAGCAGGCTCTTAATAGTTAAGTTTTTGGGAAGTCAAAAGTTAAATACAGACTTTTGAATCTTTGTGTGGGGGTCAACACACGTTAACACCTGCATTGTTCAAGGATCAGCTCTATATTCAAAGAGAACCCTCAGGCATCTTAAGTTTAGATGGCTAAGAGTTTAAGGAAACTCAGATTTGTCAATTAAGTAGCATTAACAGATCTTAATTAAAAAGGAGTTTCATCCATATACATATTTTATCCATATATAGTTTCTCAGCATTAATTAATAATGTTGAAAATAACATTTAAAAAAAATATACTCTCCTTCAAAGTCTCAAAAAACTGACCTACGTACTCATTTTCATAAGGTGGTATACATACATCATACTTTCCAAGGTTTGGCTTTTGCTTTCCTGCTAAAATTTTTAAAGCAGTTGACTTTCCAATTCCATTAGTTCCAACTAATCCCAAAACTTCACCTGGACGAGGGATAGGCAACCTGTTGTAAGTATGTAAGAAAATAATAAAACAACTTGGACTTAGGTAAAAGATACATATTAGGATTATGTATTTTAATGCACATGCACTCCACACACATCCATTAATAAGCTAAGAGATGTATGCCAGATATTATTGGCTATTAGAAAAAAAAAAAACAGCCAAGATTAACTTAAACCGTTAATTGTTAGAAATACATCCATGACCAATATTATTCCAAATTTTATTTTTCAGTTTTCATTCAAGTCCACTCTAAAGTAATTCTCCTTTACATATAAGGCTGAGTTTTAAGGTATAACCAAATGCTTTGGTACAAAATTACATAGCAGGTGCAACCTCACATTGTCGTCTTTTTTTTTTTTTTTTGGCCTGCCATTTACTTACAAGGAGAAAAGTGCCACATCAACCAGAAATATTCCACTTCATTCTCCCTGTTGCAGTAGGCTCTTTAAAGCTGGCAGGTTGAGAAATACCTTTTTATTAGTAAATCTAGACTCCCAGATTCAAAATATCAGTGTTTAGCAGATTAAAAGCCTCAAAGAACTCCTGTGATTTAACAATATATGTCCAAGTTCAGAGTAATATCCTCTGTATGTGAAATTAATGGATAAATAGAGAACAAGTTGCCTTAAAAGTTATTTTGGGGATAAGGGTATTATTAATAAGTGATTCTCAACCTCACTTGTATATCTGAATCCCCTCGGAGATTTTACAACTTACTGAGGTCTAGATTCTGTAACTGGAGATATGATGTAATTGTAATTCAACTGGGCTGAAACCAAGGTATTAGTTTAAAAAAAAAAAAAAATCCCAGGTAATTCTAATGTTAGCCAGAATGAACTACTGACATAGACAGTTTGATTCTGTATGAGTTATAGTTTTGCATTTCTCTTTAGTGGATGGTTAATACCTTTTCCCATTTTTATACTTCACTGAAAATTCCAAATGTATTTTATTTTTGACCGAAGTAAAGAGATATGTTGACTTGAAGATATACCTGTGAAGTTTGAAGGCATTGGCACAATATCGATGTGTTGTTTCTTTTTCCAAGTTGCTTGGTAAATTGACAATTGATAAGGCGCCAAAGGGGCATTTCTGTTATTTAAAGTAAAGAATTTTGTGTTAATTTTTAGAAGTATACCATATGACTGGAGCGCCTGGATGGCTCAGTTGGTTAAGCATCTGACTCTTGATTTTAGCTCAGGTCATGATCTCAGAGTTGTGGTTCAGAGCCCCATGTCAGGTTCTGCACTAAGTGGGGAGTCTGCTTGAGATTTTCTTCCTCTGCTCTCCCCACCACGCATGTGCTCTAAAATAACTGAATACATCTTTAAAGAAAAAATACATACATACATACATACATACATATATTTATGACTAAAACGGATATATTAAGAATTTTTTTATAAGCAATCTTCCAAATGTGGTAATTATGGGGTGCCTGCTGGTTCAGCTGGGAGAGCATGTGACTCTTGATCTTGGGGTCTTGAGTTCAAGCCCCACACTCGGTATAGGTATTAAAAAAAATAATAAACTTAACAAAAAAACCCACCCAAATTTGGGAATTTCACAAAGATATCATATTGCTTCACTTTCTTTTCTTATTTACTTTAACAATAAAAGTTCAGTTCCTTGAAGGCAAGAATCACAATAAAATATTTTCTTCTTAGTGACTAGCATATTTTCAGACTTTAATATGTTTTTAGTACTTATTAAAAAACCTTACAAAAATTGAGGGTTTTATTTTCTCTTTTTTAACATTATCTTGCTAAGAGGCAAGATAAACCATGGTTACTGAGTATATCATTCCATATGCAGTTATGACAGATGACTTATCACTACTTCCTTCTTCCTGTTTTTGTATGCTTTCTTCCCCTACTTTGTAGAGTCCCTTAAGGTCTTTTGGTTAAGGTTTAGTTTTACGGTGCGGCACCTGGGTGGCTCAGTGGGTTAAGCCTCTGCCTTCGGCTCAGGTCTTGATCTCAGGGTCCTGGGATCGAGCCTCACATCGGGCTCTCTGCTCAGCAGGAAGCCTGCTTCCTCCTCTCTCTCTGCCTGCCTCTCTGCCTACTTGTGATCTCTGTCTGTCAAATAAATAAATAAAATCTTAAGAAAAAAAAAAAAGGTTTAGTTTTACGGTTAGTACTTTATGGACTGCACTTTTTTGGGGTCTATTTATATACCATCAACAGCTAGAGTAATATTTGCACAGAGCAAGGATTAATGTCTTTTCATCACAGTTTTTAATAATCTCCTGTGAAATTGATATTCTGTATTCCAATTGAGTAAATTCACATTAAAAAAATTAATTCATTACTTAACTCAAAAAACAACTGATTATCAATCAGATAAATGTCCAAGGAACAAGAATGGCAAGAACTGGAAGGTTATTTAAGAGCATAAATGTGACTAGAAAAATTTCTCAGAAATTTATAAAGGCACATCCAAAGAGTATAACCCTAGATTAGAGATCTGTTTAGCAGAAATGTTCAAAGACCTGAGACAATCAATTAAAAAGTCTCTAAAGGTAAAGATTTCAGTGAATTCCCATGTTGTAAGAACACAGAGAATTAAAAAACAAAAACAAAACTCCTGTATTCTATTAATTCTTTACACAAGATAGTTTTCTGCCAATGAAGTTACCTCCATTTACAGAAATTTCCTATTATTCTATCAATGTACAAAAAATGTTTATAGGCTGCAAAGGAATCTAAGCTTCTTTAAATCTACAAGAAAAAAAAAATCCATACTGATTATCTGTGCGGTACATTTTGTACAAATCTTAGTGTTCAGAGGGTATTAACTCCTACCCCCAGATTCATCACATGGGTATCTTTTCAGCCACTGAAGTATACCCCAAATTTTGGAATCTCATTTTTCTACAGCAGTGAAGAAGAAAAGAGAGAAGATAATATATTGTTCAAAATCAAATCTCCAGCACCCACAACACTGACAGGCATATAATTAGAAATTAGTAAATGTTTGCTGGCAGGAATGTTTCCTGATTACACTTTCAAAACAAGGGAAAAAATTTTTAGATACCAAGGAAATCTTTCTGGATACTTAACTAAGGAATCAGAAACCAATGTGAAACATAAGCCTTATAGACTCAGTTAACAGGGTGGTACCCATACTCTGGTAATGTCCCTTTCTAAAAATATTATCTACAAGGAAAAATACCTAAATTAAGAATTTAATGTACTGGTTATTAAATATTGTTTATGAGCTGAATTTGGAAATCTACCATTTTAAAGTTATAAACTCTAACCAAACTATTCAATGCAACAAAAACTGAGGTATTCTGAAAAATAACACTATTGTGGTAACTCCAACAGAAGAATGGATAATATAGCAGAAGCACTAAGGAATTAGGTTAAATTTTTTTTTTTAAAGATTTTATTTATTTATTTGACAGACAGAGATTACGGTAAGCAGAGAGACAGTCAGAGAGAGGAGGAAGCAGGCTCCCTGCTGAGCAGAGAGCCCGATGTGGGGCTTGATCCCAGGACCCTGGGATCATGACCTGAGCAGAAGGCAGAGGCTTTAACCCACTGAGCCACCCAGGCGCCCCGGAATTAGGTTAAATTAATACAATTTTGGCAGTATGTATTTCTGTTTAAAAGGTGTGATTTAAAATTAAATACAGGGGCGCCTGGGTGGCTCAGTGGGTTAAGCTGCTGCCTTCGGCTCAGGTCATGGTCTCAGGGTCCTGGGATCGAGTCCCGCGTCGGGCTCTCTGCTCAGCAGGGAGCCTGCTTCCTCCTCTCTCTCTCTCTGCCTGCCTCTCTGCCTACTTGTAATCTCTGTCAAATAAATAAATAAATCTTTAAAAAAAAAAAAAAATAAAAAAAATAAAATTAAATACAGACCTGAAAGAATTATATATAACATGACTCACGCTTTTTGTGTTTACATTTCCAAGAAGTACTTGTAAAGACATGGGAAAGAATGTCCTTCTCATAAAAAGGTGAGGGAAAAAAGGGGTGAAAAAAAGAAATTAATTTTGGTTGGAAATGGCTTTCCAAAGTTGAGTAAGGCAAGGATAACTTTTACATAGGGTGGTTTAATTAATTCAAAAGCAACAATATTAAATATTAGATTATTGATAATTTTCTTAAATTTACATTTTTAATTCATTGCTTTATATTTTGCCTCTTTAAAAATAGCTATAATGTATTTAGAATTTTCTGACTACTCAGGTTCCAAATTTGATCCCCAAAATAAAATATCACTTACCTTAATACAAATACCACAACCAATACAAAGGGTTTCAGAAATCCATGCTATTTTGCTCTGGGGTGTAACCTCTATGCATAATTTTCCTGGCAAAAGAAAAATAGAGTTTGGTTATTTTCCCTGTCATTCTAATTTTCTTAACATTGTTACTTAGGTAATTCTGGTTCCAAAGCTCCATAGAGAAGCAGATTTTCAAAAACAGAGGCCACACAAAGAAATACAATTGAGACAATATCCTAAAAACCAGTGCTGGGGCGCCTAGGTGGCTCAGTTGTCGGGCATCTGCCTTCAGCTCAGGTCATGATCCCAGGGTGCTGGGATCAAGCCCCATGTCAGGCTCCTTACTTGGCGGGAAGTCTGATTCTCCCTCTCCCACTCCCCCTGCTTGTGTTCCCTTTCTCACTGTGTCTTTCTCTCTCAAATAAATAAATAAAATCTAAAAACAAAAACAAAACCCAGTGCTTTGCAGGGATTAATTATAAAATAATTAGTATATATTACTATTGGGGAAGAAAATTTAGAACTACGGCAGATCCTGAAAGCTTTATTTTTTTTTTAAGTTTATTTATTTAGGTAGTCTCTACTCTCATGGTGGGGCTCAAACCTATGACCCCAAGATCAAGCACTGCATGCTCTTCTGACTGAGCCAGATAGGTGCTCCTCCCAACAGTTTTATTTTTAAGCTGTCTGACCTGAATATCTAATTCACAAAATATGCCTTGGAAATGGTATTGCAGAAAAAGGCATATAATACATAGCTAAATCAGTGAAATTCCAAAAAGGTATGTAGTCATCCAAAATACACACGAAATTAAACTTGACATTAAGGATATTAATAATGGAATTTCTAAACAGCATGGTAGAATATAATGGATGGCATCTAAAGTTTCTTTTAAGATTCAAAAAGCTTGTACCTCACTAATACAGTAAAAGTAACAATTACCTTAACATAACCCTTAAAGACTACCAATACTTCTGGACTATTTTTAAATTTATTTAATCTTGAAAATATAGCAAAACCTCATGAATTAGCCATTCTTATTAAGCTGTTCATTCTTGCTTTTTAAAATGAGAATACTATCAAAAACAAGTATTTTGGTATTCCTTTCTCCATGACTTAGAGTAATGATAGAACTTTTCTAGAACAGCAAGAATCTCAGTAACTGATTTTATAGCCAAAATTAACTTTAAAAAATATTGATAATAACACATTATTCTACCATTAACAAAACAGGATCATTTAGTCACAAAACAGTAAGAAAAATTAAGAGTAAAATCTGGTCTTATCTCGGGGCGCTTGGGTAGCTCAGTGGGTTAAAGCCTCTGCCTTCGGCTCAGGTCATGATCCCAGGGTCCTGGGATCGAGCCCCACATCGTGCTCTCTGTTCCTCGGAGAGCCTGCTTCCTTCTCTCTTTCTCTCTGCCTGCCTCTCTGCCTACTTGTAATCTCTGTCTGTCAAATAAATAAATAAAGCCTTGAAAAAAAGAAATCTGGTCTTATCTCTATACTTTAAAGAAACTAATAGGAAAAAAAGTACATGCCTAGAGAACTATGAAGCCAATTTATTTCTTTTAAAACCTTCTTTTATCTTTAAACAGCTTACCCATTCGAACCACAGGGCAACTCTTTTTGCACTCCTGCCGACATTTCTTAGGCTTACATTTGTCATGGTTGACAATAGCAATTCTTGTTAATTTATCCGCCATAATTCTAAGAAAGTAAGAATATCCAGCTCTTCTATTAAAGAAAAATTAACAAAATTATGCACAGTCAATGCAATTAGTTAAGAGAATTGAATCACAGGCATAGAAGTTAGAGAGGAGAACATAATTTATCACTATATTCAGATATAACTCTCTGGAACTACTAAAAAAACTAGTAAAAGCAATAAAGTCATTTTGTAGGGCTGAGAAAACAATATCTTACATATATACTACTAATCAGAAGATTTATATAAAAAAAGAAAAAACA
Source organism: Mustela nigripes (assembly GCF_022355385.1). Taxonomy (NCBI): domain Eukaryota; kingdom Metazoa; phylum Chordata; class Mammalia; order Carnivora; family Mustelidae; genus Mustela; species Mustela nigripes. Next base: position 124,154,622 of record NC_081557.1, on the reverse strand, counting down.
CTATTTTCAATGGTCACAAAAAAGAAAAGATCTAGGAATCAAGTTAACAAAAATATATACATGTGAGGAAACTTTCAAACCATAACTGAGAATTATAATATAGAATAATCAATACCAGAGATTTCAACCTTTCCTAAATTTATATTCAATCCAATTTCAAAGAAAAATAAAACAAAACAAACTAAACGGGAAAGCTTGTATGCAAAAAAAAAAAAAAAAAAAAAAAAAAAGGCTAGGAAAAGGATAAAGAACAAAGGGGATGGGGAAACTATACTTGATAGATGGACAAAAATGATATAATGTCTCCGTAATTAATACTGATACTAGTGTCTGATATAGTCCAATAAAACAGAATAGGAGCTGATGTGAAAAATACATAATAAGGATGTTTATTCCCTCCCTCAAATTAAGTATTACTTCATGTCTTATTTGATTATTAATGATGCTACTAATGGAAGTTATTATTAAGGCTGTGACCATAATGTTCATCAAGGGGAAAAAATAAAACTGCATTTCTCTGGGAATTTGTAATATGGCCATGGTGAATTTTATGCTAACAACATTAAAAGGAAAAGAGGACGAAGGAACCATAAGTATAGACTGCACTCACTTTTAAAGCTTTTATAAATCTTGATAATTCACAGTGCCATCAATTATGCAACTAAGGTCAAAATGAACTTAAAAATCTTCTACAATACTGGGCTTTGTGACAGACATCAGATTTCTTAGCATAGTGATTCAAATAAGTAATTTCAAAAACTATCTTGAAATTCCAGGTTATTCCAGGATGTAATTAATGGTAGACCCTGAAGCCAAAAGACTACCTTTTGGTAGTTAGTCTGTTGGCTTTTTCTGTCAAGGGCTGTGATAATTCTGATTTCTTTTCTTTCTTTCTTTCTTTTTTTTTTTGACTGACTGCTTCCCTTTTTAGACCTTTCTCACATGCTGTAATACCATTAGGCTTAAAGAGGGATAAAACAGCATGTTCCTCAACGCTGCTCCCAGACTATCTCCTATTTCTCTCCTCCCTACAAAGTCAGCTTTTGCTTCTCGTATCATCAAACTACTTTAGTCATTCACTGACCATCAAATCTCTCCCTTCCATTTAAGGACTACTCTGGGCCATTTTCCACTCTCTTTTACTGCTCCTGTCATAATTTTTGATTTCAGCATGTTCATAGATGATCTCTGTATTAATAGCTTGTCTTCTTATCAGTAACCTCTCTCCTCCAGTGAACTTTCTTTTACCCTCCCTCAACCTTCTCATTCCTTTGGTGAAATCCTTGACCTTGTTATTACCAATAACTGCAATCCTTCTATAACCTCCATTTCAAATACCCCATTTTTCAACCACCACTCCCTATCTTTTCAGTTGTACCCAACAGTCCAACAACCCTTTGAACTCCCCCATTCCTTACACTTACTGTATCTTTTGATTCTATCACATTTTCACTATCCCTCAGCTTTTGTATCTTCATGTCCCTCTGAACTTGGCTAAATATCCCTCTCAGTCATTTATACCCTTACTACAATCCTGGTTACATACCACTCTTCATCTGCACACATAAAGCTGAAAATGGGTAGACAAAAAGTCAAGCCTGCTGACTAGGGAGCCCTTATGCCAAACAGCAATCACATTATATGTATTTGGTGGACAGTGAAGTCTACTTGCACACTTGCTAAGGGGAATATTCTAACAATTCTCTCCCGTCTTCAACATCATAAATTACTCTTTCCACTGACTCGTTCCTATTAGCACTCAAACATTCTATTATCTGACTCTATCTTTTCCCATTTCTTTACTTCTCCTTCCTTTTATATCAAGACTACTTCAAAGAGTTGCCTATAGTCAGTGTTCCAAATTCCTATGTATTTTTTCTGGACTCCATTTCAGACTTTAGTGCCCATTATTCTATCAAAACACCTTATCAGGTCATTGCTACTCTACATACAGGTAAAACAAATAGCTAATTAATGGTTCTTAACTTAGTTTAACACTTACTGCATCTGACACAATTTATGATGTTTTCCTAAAGATAGAAAATCTTTCTTAACTTGGTTCTGGGACACAGCACTAATCTGATTTTCCTCCTATTTTCTTGGTCATTTTTCCTTATCTTCTAGGCTACTGAAAGTTGAGAGGTGCGCTAATAGTCACATTTTAAAATCTCTATTCATTCTTTAAGGTATTCTATTCTGATCTCATGGCTTTAAATCCTATTTATATGCTGTTAACTCCTCAATTTCTATCTCTAGCCAGGATACCTCTCCTAACCCTAAAATTACATATCCATCTACCTGACTACCCAACATCTCTTCCTGAAGGTCTAACATGCATCTCCCAAATTAAAGTCCTTAAGTCCCGGGGCGCCTGGGTGGCTCAGTGGGTTAAGGCCTCTGCTTTCGGCTCAGGTCATGATCCCAGGGTCCTGGGATCGAGCCCCACATCGGGCTCTCTGCTCAGCAGGGAGCCTGCTTCCTCCTCTCTCTCTGCCTGCCTCTCTGCCTACTTGTGATCTTTCTCTGTCAAAAAAATAAATAAAATCTTTTAAAAAAAAAGTCCTTAAGTCCCCACCAAAATTTGCTTCTCTAGCAGTCTTGCCCATTCTGTTAAATGACAACTCCAGTCTTCCATTTACTCTAGCCAAAATTCTTGAAGTTATCTTTTACATGCCACAATAGCAAATTCTGTTCAATTTACCTTCATGAATCTGACCACTTCTCATCACTGTGGTCTAAGCCACTACTATTTCTCATATGCATTACTCTAATAGCTTCCTATCAGGTCTTTCTGCTTTACTCTTACCTCCTTCTACTTCAACTCCTGATGGTTCCTTCTCACTACACAAGCCAGGATGATCCTTTTTAAGTAAAAGTCAGATCTGGATGTGAGGGCGATCTGGCTGTGACATCTGTAACCCCACTGATCGCCAGGGTTGATTCGGATGATCTGGCTGGCTAGGTGGGTGTCCCCTTCCTCCCTCACCGCTCCATGTGCGTCCCACCCGAAGCTGCGCGCTCGGTCGAAGAGGTCGACCTTCCGCGACAGAGGAGAGGACCGTTCTTCGGTCAAGGGTATACGAGTAGCTGCGCTCCCCTGCCAGAACCTCCAAACAAGCTCTCAAGTATAAGTCAGATCATGTCACTTCAATCATGTCACTCCTCTCAACACCTGCAGTGGCTTCCCTACTCATTCTGAATAAAAGCCAAAGTCCTTAAAATAACTATTGAGGTACTGATCAGCCTCTATTACCTCCTGATGTCATCTCCACCTACTCTAGCTCTTGTTCATTCTGCTGCAGCCACACTGGCTCCCTGCTGTTCTTAGCACACATCAGACATGTTCTTGCTTCAGGGCTCTAACATTTTCTATTCCCTCTGCTTCTAATGCTATTCCCCCTAGTGAGTTACAAGACTCACTACTTCAAGTCTTTAATGTTTATTTCTAACTACAATACCTATAATATAGGTATAGTATAGAATAGTATAGTATAGAGTATAGTATAATATAGTATAAACTATAGTTTATTTCTAACTATATTAATGTTTATTTTCTAACTGTACTACCAAAAAATATACCCTAATGATTGTTTTTTCTTCCCTGATTTACTTCTTTAGCGCTTTCTACTATACCACACAGTATGTATTTCATATATACGGGTACACATGGTTTATGTACATATTTATTGTGTGTATATACATGTATTTATATACTCCTCCTCTCTACACAATATTTTTCCCACCCCAACTAAAAGATACTCAAGAGGGCAAGGATTTCTTGTATGTTCAGCCCAATGGCCAAACCAGTGCCCAGCACATCATAAAAGCTCAAATATTTCTGTTGAATAAACGAGAAAATGAATTTGGATATAGTAAATAATTTCTGATAGGTTAAACTGAATCAGAAATATTGTCAATATTTCATAGTGACAGTTATCCACTAAAGTATATACTGGAAAAGAAATTACCCAAGAGGAGACTAAGTATTTATGTAATAAAGAGAATTACGGTAACTAAAAGATCCACCCTACCCCCTTAAAACCTGTAAAAACTGGTCCAGTTTTCATAATGACTAGAAGAGAAAGAAATTAAATGACTTTTGAATTGCTACAAAAAAGCTTTCACTCTAAGTGATCCCTAACTGAAGAGTTTTTAGTTATTAAAATAAAGCTGGACACCATACAAATTACCTGGTGAATGAATGTCATGAAGTTCCTTCTACAGGAACTTTTATCACACAAAACTTTTATCACACAATTGCTGATGCTAAACTTTATTTCTGCCAAACTACTAAAGTGTTTCATCTGTTATTTCAAACCATTTTAAAAACCAAGTGACTGAAAGTGATGATGTATAGAAAAATAAAAACATACCAGAGATGATTAATAAGCTGATTTGTATAAGAAACAGAGATAAATTATAATCCATTTAAGACTAAGGAATATAAATTCTTTGTAGCACTCTTACTTGTGTCAACAATAATGACTAAATTTGTATATTATTTTCAAGAACTGGGGAGGAGGGATCCCTACTTTCTTTTTCAGTGACATACAGCACAGTGAAGCCGCAGGGGTGGGGGTAGTAACAGACTGCTGGAGACAAGAGAAACTTGAAGATATTTCAGATCTGAAAACAAACTGCTCAAAACAGGTACTCAAATAATGACCCTCACTGTCATTCTTCCAGTTGGGAGGAAAAAAAGGAAGTGAGAGGCATTATGGAAAGCATTTTTGGTCTAAGACCAAAATTATCATAACATCATGTGAAAGCATTTAAAAGACTGCTGTGCACAAATGACGCCTGGTATCACATAAAATATTCCAGCCCATGGTTACTCTAAGTTATTAGTCTTATAAAACATGTAAGTTGGGAGTGGTGTACAATTCTTGATTTCAGAGTCTTAAACTGAACAGGTTTCTAAGAAGGGACACCCAATTAATACTTTTTTACTCTTTCAGAAATTTATTAAATGTTCTTAAAATGTTTTTAAGGGGCATAACAAGATTTTAAACACGAAAAAAAAAATACCCTTTTGGTACAAATACAGGTCAGAACCCTTGGTTAACACTGACGAAACATTACTGTCAGGTAGCTGATACGGTACGAATATTTTCAGTATATGAGACAAATGTACTGATAAATGCAACACAACTACCACTATCATAAATGCCTAGCTAGCAGTCCCTGTGGGAGAGAGGGTAAAACAACAACAAAAAACCCCCAGCATAACCCCTTCCACACTCCTCCCCATGTTTTTGACAGTTATTTCTCACTCTTATGGACTTTACTACAAAAAAAAAAAAAAAAAAAAAAAAAAAAAAAAGAGGGAGGGAGAAAATAGGTTTTCGTATTTTATGGGATGTGGGAGTTGGCTTTAGCCATCATGTCTAATAAAGCAGGCGCCTTCGCGCTCCTGATCTCCTGCAGCTTGTATAAAAACAGGGAACACAAGTCACCAAGAAGAAAGTGCCAAGTGCTTTAAAAGCGCACTAAAAAAGATACAGACGCTGAACCGGGAGGTTACTTGGGATAACCGAATACACGTTACTCTAAGAGAAAAGCAGAGCGACAACTGCCCATTATTGCTATAAAGACGGGGAACGGAGGATTCGACTCCATGGCGGCAAAATGCCATGACTCATTCCATAATTACCAAAGCAGCCGTAGAAGAAAAGGCTACGACTTCCTAGAATCAAATAGACACGTGTGACAATTTATCCATTTTACTGTGTCAGGGTAAGGATGGGGGAAAAAAGGGATGTTTTAAGTTCTGAAGTTGCCTTCTCTGGAAGGTTCAGCTTTCGGGCAAGAGTGTAGTCAAGGGGGAGTGGAGACGGTCGTATCTGGATCTCTGAGATGGCATCTAAGTCCATTCTGGTAGCCCCTGAGCGGGTGGCCAGCAACAGTGGCCGAGGTCCAGGTCAGCTGGAGGTGAGGAGTGACGTGCCTCCAAGCCCTCGGCGGTGCCCCCGCTCTGGTGGTTCCAGCTGTCCCTTCCCAGCCGGCTGCCGCGCGCCGCAGCGTTCGCCGCCGCCGCCACCAGAGGCCTCGCCAAAGGCTCTCAGAGAATGTCCTTATAGTCTTTAAACCGTGTCACGCCGCAGTCAACAGACAAACCCTCCCGGGCTACTCACGTACCTGGAGAAAACGATCCCCTCGCGGAGGGGAGCTCAGAGGCCAAATCAGTTCTTCCTCTCACTTCTCCCTCACACGGCACGTTCCTACGGCCACCGGCCAAAATGGCGGTCCTCAGCCACCGCCTCGCGCATGCTTTAGGAACGTAGTGCGCGCGCGCGACAGAGAGCGACTGGCGGAGCCCGGGACTTGGTCCAGCCGGCGAGAACTGACGTCATTGAGCTGCGACTCCAACTTAACGTGGTCGGGAAAGCCGGGCTGTCCTGAGTGGGAGTGGCACGGAGCTGCTGGGCATCCTAAAAAGCTGTGTTGCTGCAAGCCGGGTCTGTAAGCTGTAAGTGCGTGGACTCCTCTCACCCCCACCATGTGGAGACTGGTTCTAGCGCAAGTAGACGCGTTCTTATCCCAGTTTTCAATCCCCCTTTTTCCCTCCCGATCTCGAGGCCGCTGGAAAGCCATTGCCCATTCTAGCATTTTCATAACAGAGGTGTCAAGCGGGACCAGTAGAATCTGGCCCAAATACTGCTGGTGATGGCGATCTCTCCTTGGCCTCAGCCCATTCTTAAGTGTGTGGCCAGGAACCCAGGCTTTCCGAGCTCCGTGTTTTATCCACTTGGTGGCGTCCAGTACCACGTCGGGCAGTTGAATTCTGTTCCAGTGAGATGAGTCCCTCCCTCCCTTCCTTCCTTCTCTCTTTCTCTCTTTCTCCCTTCCTCCCTCCCTTCCTTCCTTCCTTCCTTCCTTTCTATATATATATATATATATTTTTTTTTTTTTTTTTTTTTTTT